>NC_057795.1:579879438-580179438 GCF_018294505.1 Triticum aestivum
CGAGTTAGTATGCAAAAGTTATGCCCATTTTTACAAATTCTCGAGAGATTTTGCAAATAAAGTCGAAATTCATATTTGCAAATTTTCCCAACAACTAGACCACATATCACATAGGAAACTTATTTTCTTTTATTTTTTTTGACATTTTCATCATTTTCTTTTATTTTTTTTTAAAACTGAAAAGGCGATCCGGGGGGGTAGAGTTTGACAATGGGACCTTTAGTAGTAGCGCGGTTTTTTACCCCCTCGCTACTACTATGGCACCACTTAGTAGTAGCGAGGGCTAAAAACCAATGCTACTGCTATTAAACTTAGTAGTAGCGAGGTTTTAAAAACCAGCGCTACTACTATGGCATGTCCCAGGGGGCACCGTAGAGACCGCTTAGTAGTAGCGAGGGTTAAAAACCCGCGCTGCTGCTATCAACTTAGTAGTAGCGAGGTTTAAAAACCCGCGCTACTGCTATCAACTTAGTAGTAGCGAGATTTAAAAACCTGCGCTACTGGTAAGTAGCAGTAGCGAGGGTTTTTAAACCTCGCTACTAGTAACTTTCTGTGTATAGGCTTTTCCCTAGTAGTGGTCGATGACGAAATTGGCCTATCCATATAGAATTAATTCAATTTAGAGAACATGTCGTGATTTTGATTGTCTCATGGTGTATGAACTCCCACATGCAATGTCAGTACTACCTCCGTCCGGGTTTATTAGTTCCCTTTGTATTTTGTGCCCAATTTTGACCATAAATTTGACTAACAAATTATAAGTTGTATGTCACAAAACTTATATTGCCAGATGCATATTTAAAAGAGGTTTCCAATTATACTATTTTTTAGGGTATATAACTTAAATTTTGTATAGTTAAATCAAAGGTCAAAATTTGGCCCAAACTACAAGGAGGACTAATAAACCAGGACGGAGGTAGTAAGTTCTATTATGTCCTAAAAGCCAAAGTGTGTGTGTTGATCAATGTGCATGCTTGTGTATGAGTTTGAGGTTTTAGACATGACTAGCAATGTGCCCGTGCATTGCAACGGATCCAAAGTAGAATAGTACTTATTCACAAACTTGAAAGAAAACACTCTTGTTTTGATATACATATACCACTATACGTTTCACTTAAATATATTTCTCAGGATGTTTTGATGAGGTGAGGGAGGGATGTGGTTGCTTTCAAGATAATAAGGGGTTTTCTGCAAATTGGAGCAAAGAAGTGGGCTATTATTGCAAAAATGCCACAACTTACCTCACAACCATTAGATGCAGATCTAATGGTCAGAAATGACGAATGGCAGACACACCATGCATTATCACCAACTGAGTCTTTTATAGGAGTAGAGAGACTGAGGGCTACAGATGTGGACAGCCGGCCGGGGCTGTCTCACACTCGTTCATTGGATTCCAAATTTGACATGTATGGTTGAAGATGGAGCAACTCCAAGAGCGCAGGTACAAAATTCATCGTAAAGTCTGGTTATTATTTAGAGTAGTTTCTCATGTGAGCTCTTTTCTCAATCTCTGTAAAAAAAGTCCCAGAAGTGATTTTTGAAGAACTTAGGATATCCTGTAAAAATATTGTGGGAAGGCCATCTTTCCATAATTGAAGGAGCTTGTGTCGGTGGTTGTGTTGGGCCGGCCCCCATGGGATTTGGGTGTAATTTCAGTTCTTTCTGGGTGCTTGTGTACCACTGTTATTGTGAGATCTGGGGTCTATTTCGTAAAAAAGAATGAATTTACGAGGGTGTCATGAGGATGGTGGATCCTTTGCTGTTGTTTGCCGAGATGGTACAGTTCTAGGTGCATCTGCAGTTTCTGTCCAGGACATTTTTTTTTCGAAAAGGGGGAATACCCCGGCCTCTGCATCTGGACGATGCATACGGCCACTTTATTGATTATTAACACAAGACCTTACAAAGTCGTACAACAGTAAGACCAAAGCCACCATCTTCGCAACCTCTGTCGCTACTCCTATCTAACTGATGAAGGGGCGCTGATGGTCTGGGCCTAATACCAAACAGACCTCGCAGCCAAACCTAACATCTTAGACCTGAGGTCCCAACCAGGACTCCTTCCGGGTATGGGTACCCACCAGTCCGGCGTGCTCGTCAACCAGGCCCCCTGCCGGGTATGAGGCCGCCGCAGCCACGTACCATCAATCCATCTTCAGAGCTAAACTGTTGCATGAACCGTGCCAGGCCTCACTGCCATCGACGCCACCACGACGCCAGACAGCGTCGTCCTCCTGCGCGAGTCCATCCTCCCACATCGAACTCCGAATCTGCACTGCGCCACGCCGTCAAGATCCGTCGCCATCAATGGATGGATGCAGCACCGCTCCACCAAAGAAACCGTCCGCTGGTCCCGCGAAGCAAGGCGCTGCACCAAGTAGAAGGCCGAAGCCACCCACGCCACCAGCAGCCCCGCCACCAAGAGCTGTTCCCAGCCGCCGCCTTCAAGAAGGAGCACGACACCAGGGTGCCGTCGACGCCCAGACCAGGGGAACAAAAGCTTTCGCCATAGCTCGAGGAGGAGGCGGAAGGGAGAGGATCCACCCCAAAGCCTTCAGGAAGGGGATCGGCGCCAAAGGCGTCGACTTTGGGGAGGCAGCCGCGCCAGCCAGGGGTTTCCCCCGGAACCTCACCCGCACGCCAGATCCGCCAGGCCGGCCATAGGGGACGCCGAAGCCGCCTCCAAGGACCGGTGCCAGCACGGATCGGGACCGATCGGAGCAGGGACAGATCTTCTACATGGAGCCGAGAACCCGTGTGGCGGCGGCGGTGCACGCCGCACTGCAGGGCCTCCTGCCGAGCTCCAACCGCCGCTCCCCACCTCCGGCCAGGGCAGATCTGGCCGGCCAACCCCGCCACGAAGAGCGCCGGGCTGCCGCCAGCCCGCGCGCGCCACCACGACGTGCCGACCCCGGCCAGCAGCAGCGCCGCCGCACACCGCCATCTGCCAGCGCGCCCCGCCCGATGCGCCAGCCGCTGAGCACCGCCGTCGCCTGGAGAAGAAGCCCCCCGTGGCCCCGCTCCAGGGGAGGCAAGGAAAGGGCCCGCCACCGCCGGCACCGCGCGGGCTTTGCCCGGCGGCGTCCGCCGGCGGCGGCGGCGGGAGGGGAGGTGGATGGGGGCGGGGGCTGCCGCTAGGGTTCGGGCGCCCGGGTCGCCCGCGGGGGAGCGACCGGGACGCGTAATTATGGTTTCTTCTGTCCAGGACATAACTAATCCAGAAGTGCTTGAGGCAATGGCTACGAGTGAAGGGATGTCACTAGCACTTGACCTTGCATGCAACAACATTGTTATTGCCACTGACTGTTCTGCCACGGTGAAACACATCAAGGAGGCTTATTTGGGGACCTTGGCTGCTACTATTCATGAGATAAAAAGGTGCACCCAATTGTTTGCATTAGGGGAAGTGGACCATGAAAACAGATGCATGAAAGTTTTTTTTTGAAACAAGTCAAAAGACTTGCCATTTTCATTTAATAAGAATAGATTTCAAAACAGACATCGCCAAGCGACGGAAAAACAAAACAATTACTCTCGTGGCATTACATTACGCAAATTCTTAGTGCCTGCAGTGGCCCAAATAGAAACTTCCTCTTTTGATGTGTCGCATGACAGTCGCCACCGGTGCCGCTTTGCTCCTGAAGACACGAGCATTCCTTTCATTCCAGATCTCCCATCACACAAGTAGTAACAGGGAAGACAGGGCCTTCGTCGGGAGTGTGTTATCAGAGAGGACCGCATCCCACCAAGATTTCACCGAATTGAACAGGAGCCACGGGCCGTGGGGATAACAAGCCCAAGCCATGAGAAGACCACATTCAAAATCCGGACAGAGAAACGACAATTGAAGATCAGGTGTGCTGCAGATTCTTGCACCTGACTACAGAGTGGGCATTTGTCACAATTTGGCCATCCTCTCCTCTGAAGCTTATCAGCCGTCGAAACTCTGTTTTGGATAACAAGCCACGCAAAAAATTTGCATTTGGGGGGTGCCCACGCCTTCCAAACAGTAGCAGCCAAACTTGAGAGCGGGAGGTCATGAAAGTTGGCCAAGTAAGCAAACTTTGCAGAGTACTGCCCATAATTGGTTGACTTCCACACTATAGAGTCCTGGACACCCGGCTGAATGGCCACAGTCGCTAGCTTCTCCCAAAGGGCCAAGAATTGTTGAAGGTGTTCTAGAGTGAGGCCAGCGTCAATGCTGATTTGTGCTCCTGGGTTCTCCCCGATTGGCTCCTGGGCAAGGGATGTAGCTTTCCTTGGATTGTGGCTTTGCTGAGAATATGATGTAAGGGTCTATGGCAAGCACGAAAAGGAGCGGTGAAAGCGGATCCCCCTGCCTGAGACCCTGACCGTGCTTGATTGGGTCACCAGCAATACCATTTAGCAACACTCTCGAGAACGCGGAGGAAAGAAGTGCCGAGACCCGGTCACGAAAGCGGGTAGGAAAGCCATGATGATTTAGCAGCTCCAGCAGGTAGTCCCATCTAACCGAGTCGAAAGCCTTCTTGATGTCTAATTTGAATAGAAGCATAGGTTTCTTTGTGCAGTGAAATTTTTTGGACAGATTCCGGACATACATAAAGTTGTCATGAATGCTTTTCTTTATGAAGGCACTTTCGCAGTGGAGACAATGGAATTCATATGAGGGACCAGTCTAGTGGCAAGAATTTTGGCAATGAGCTTGGCCATGGCATGAATCAGGCTAATGGGTCTGAAGTCAGAGATGTCCTCGGCACCATCCTTCTTGGGAATGAGGGCAATATTCGCCGAATTGAGCCAGTGCAGATTTCCAGCATTTAGGTTGGAGAAGCTGCTGATCACTAGCATGATATCATCCTTAATAATATTCCAGCAATTTTTGAAGAATTTTTCGGTGAATCCGTCCGGGCCTTGCGCTTTGTCGGAAGGAAGAGAAAAGACAGCAGCTCTGACTTCCTCTTCCGAAATGGGATCGCCAAGCGTGGTAGGGTCAAGGTCAGCGGGTGGGATGCATGAAAGTTGAAGATCATTCACCGGCAAAGGCGGGGACTACTCTAGCTCGTGGCCGGCATGTGTAGCTAATCGATAGACCTGATGTTGTTTATATTCATGAGAACATTCTAAGCTAATAGAGTGTTTTTTATTCTAAACAAAAAAATCGACTGGCCCAAATTCAAAATTCAGTTGACTTGTCTATAACTAAAGTGACAACGAAATGCCCTCGCAAAAAGAGTGACAAAGAAATGGATACAATGGCCTACCACACAGAAAGCTCAGCCAGCCTCCTACTACGTACAAATGCCAGACGAAGAACCTGGGATGTCCTCGCACGTCGCACCATACCGCTCGCCGTCACACAGCCGCTAAAAACAAGAGAAGCAGAACTCCCGATAGCAGCAGGAATCTTTGGCTCGCGTTAATCCATCGGTTATCGAGTCGATTAAGATTTAACTATTTCTCGGAGAAATGGCAAATCCGGAGGAATATTCTTCTTTTCCTGCGAGGTGGAATATTCGTTGCACTTGAAGTACCTTAGATTTGAAACCTTCATAGATAGTAGCATCAATCATCGATGTCTTAATCAGTTCCTTGACAGTACTATTACATATATCTTATACGCGGCGAAGTGTGCAGCATTTTCTTAATTTTTATTATCGGCAGTACGGGGTCTTCGGGCACACCTCGTTCACTTCACTCGAGATCTATGCCATTGCAGGGCACAGATTCGAGCTTCTCGAAGCTGGCGGCGCCTGTGCCGACCTGAATCATCTCGGCGAAGAAATCCGTGAGAGCAGTCTCATAGCCCGGCATCTTGGCGAACCCCGGGAAGTAGTTGATGTCGACAAGGAAGTATCTCTGCCGGCCGCCGTCGTCCAGCTCCGTCGCCGCGAACATGTCGAAGTTGAGGAGGTGCAACCCCAGCGCTTGGCGGAGCCCGCGCGCGACCTGGTCGACGAACGCGGCGGGCGGCATCGAGTCCTCCCCCTTGTCCAGCGCGGGGCGGCTGGAGATGTTGGCGAAGGGGACGGAGGCGTCGGCGTCGGGGTCCGCGAGGCGCGCCGCGGGCACGTCCGGCAGGCTGCTGCGCCGGACGCACACGGCGCGGCCGCCCACCACGTAGACCTTGAAGAGCACGCCGCCGTGGTTGACGAACTCCTGGAGGACGACGGGCGTGTGGAGGCCCCGGAGGCCCTCGGCGCGGTACACGAGGCACAGGTCGTGGGACCCCGCGCTGCCGTCGACGGCCAGCGGCTTGGCGATGAGCGGGAAGCGGAGGCCGTGGGAGGGGTCGTCCGCGGCGAGCGCGGCGGCGTCGCTCACGGTGACCTGCGCGGGGACGGACAGCGGGAAGTCCAGGCCGGCGGCGAGCCCGGGGACGACGTCGAGCATGGTGAAGCGGTCGAGCAGGCGGTCGACGGCGGCGGGGGCGTCGACGACGGGGACGGAGGGGTGGAGCGCGGAGAAGGCCTCCAGCTGCGCGCGCCAGGGCCGGTCGAAGAGCTTGTGGATGATGAGGTCGAAGGGGCCCTGGTCGGCCAGCGGGAGCGAGGCGTCGACGGCGACGAGGCGCATGCCGCGCTCCGCCGCGAGGGCCTCCAGGGGCGGCTGGATGACGCTGCCCGCCTTGCCGGGCGGCAGCGCGTAGCCGATGGTGAACCGCGGCCGCGGGGAGGCGGGGGAGGAGGACTGGTGGTCGGCCACCATGACTTGATCGCTCGCTCGACTGGCTGACTATTCCTCGTGCCTGTTTGGGTTTGGGTCGCTGTCGTAGTGGCTTGTGCAGGCAGGGGCACTGGCAGGCCCGTTTTATACACGCGACGGCAGTACTAGTCTAGTCGGCAACCGCTTTGGAGCCACCGACCGACCGGGTGGGCGACTCATGGCTTTGGCCGCGTTCGCTCGCACCGCTCTGTGCCAGCCAGCCAGGGCTGAGCGAGTAGTCGAGTACTGCTCCCACCTGCTTTGGATTCGTCTTCGCTCGACACGCCACCGGGCATCGCCTAATCAATGGGAAATGTGCATGGCACCAACGGTCAATGTTGCTGCGTCGTACGCCGCGAACCCAGCCTGAGCCGTTCGATTGGGTGACGCAGCAAGGGGCTCTCCGCCATGTGACCGACCGGCATCACGTGCTAGCCAGAGACAAAGTCAAACCAAACCTCCAGTTAATTTACTCGATATAAATACGTACTCCTTTCGTTCCACAGACTATAAATTTTTTCAATAGTCAAACATTACAAACTTTAACCATATTTATAGAGAAAAATAGATACATCTAGAATATCAAATGCACATTACTGGATACATCATGAGTTACGTTTTTAGAATTTACCTTGGTTAAAATTGGCAAAGTTTGACTTTAAAACAAAATCTATAAACACTACGTTGTGGAATGGAGAAAGTATGAACACTTCTACGACGCGGCGCCGGGATGTCCCTCATCCAAGGGCATCTCGAACGTTAAATAACCACCGTATAAGAAGGTTGGGTAAAAAAAATTGTCTGACGGTTATGTGTAATTCTTATTTACTAAATCTCGTAAATTCTTTTTTTATACAAAATAGACCCCAGATCTAACAGTAATAGTGGAACTCAAGCACCCAGAAAGAACTGAAATTACACCAAATCCCTGGGAGCAGAATCAAAATAGATGAACGAATTGTAGCAGTTAGGTACATAATACGCAGCGATTAGCGGCAACGACCCCCGTGTGACAGTTAGGGAAGGCGAAAAAAGAAGTTCCTCGCTCCGCTCACAGCCGGATCGATGGTCTCCTTCCTATTCGGCCATGGCTGGGGAGTGGGGGGGGGGCTTGGATTCGTGTCTGACGCTTGTAGATAGTAGGGTAGTGTTCTCCGGCAGCACTAGCGAGGTGGTGGTGCTAGTGGTGCGGTGGAATAAGGGTGTTGGAGTTCGATTCCCATCGCGACGAGGTCCTATGTGGCGGAGTCGGCGAGCTTCTGGCGTGGTTTCCTCCTGGATTGGTTGATCTGGCGAGGCTTGTTTCTCCTGTTGCAGTCTTCATGGTGGAGATAATGGCCAGATGTGGGGAATTTGTTCCCCTGCTTCTCTCTTCGTCGTGGTAAGGTGGTTCCTTGTTGGTAGGGAATAGAGAGATGGGTGGAATTATTTGATGTATTACTGAGTCTCGACGGCGAGTATATATTGAGTACAAGATGCCTCTCCTAGAGATAAGGCAGGAGACAGATTACAAACCCTAAACTACCAAACACATGTAACCCATATATATCTCTAACAACCCCCACAGTCGTAGAGGTAGCGTTGCGAACAACAGGAGCGTCGCGGACGGTCAGACTGAAGAGAATAGCAGCCGACAGGCTGACGCACCCCCCTCCCCCGCGCAGTCGTAGCGGTAGCGTTGCAAACAACAGAAGCATCACGGACGGTCAGACTGAAGAGAATAGCAGCCGACAGGCTGACTTCCCCCGGCAGCCGCAATGGGAGCATCATGGATGGTGTCGCGTTGCGGACGCGTGGACTGTAGAGGAAGTCAACGAATTGCTCAAGCGAGGTGATAGCCCTTTGTGCCGATGTTGAGGTAACTGAGAGCGTATGATGGTGTAGCCGAGGTTGAGGTAACCTTGCGAAGAACGCCGTGGTCCATGTCACGTCGGGGGAGCCGCTGTCGTTGAAGTCATGGAGGAGCCGCGGGCCCAAGGAGACAACGTGTTAGTCATAAGCACAGTGGTGTCGAAGTAGTGGTGCACCGGGAAGCAGGCGTTGTTGACAACGCGTCGCGCAGGGTTTGCCAAGCTAGGGGACACATCATGGACGGCGAAGGCACGCATCGGTGTTGCCAGCACCAGACATGCATAGACGGATGAAGACGAAGTTGACGAAGCGTCGCACCAGGCTTGCCAGGCCCGAGGACACGTCGTGGATGAAGGCATGCATCGAGCACCGGGCATGCGTAGACGAGGGACCTGCATGAGTTGTACGCTATGTCGAGGAGTCGGAGGGACCAGCAGAGAAGGAGACTCGATGACGGTTGTGGGAACAATCGGCGTGGAGCCTATGCCATCAACGATGGTCGGAGTAGACGAAGTGGTCGGGGAAGATGACGGCGACGCTGGCGACGAGCTAGTCCTAGAGGAAGGCGAAAGGGATCGACGGGCGGTGGCGGTTGATGGGGTCATGTACCTAGGGTAGGGTCATGAACCTGATCTAAGTACCTTACCCAAAGACATCCTTAGAAGAGGTCGCCTTCCAGTCGACCAACGAGGGACTCACTCGACTGACCTGAAGGACTCGACCACGAAGACTCACTCGACCACCAGAAGGTCAAGAGGCACTTTGCACTGCAACGGCCTGTAATTAAGTAGGCTTTATGATAGTAAAGGCACTTTATGTGGGGCGTTACCAGTAACGCCCCAGACTTAACTCACCTTAAACCCTCTCCTACGTGGGCTGGCTGGGGTCCTGGCGCACTCTATATAAGCCACCCCCCTCCACAGGCAGAAGGGTTCGGCACCTTGTAACTCATATACTCATAATCCACTCGACCGCCTTCGGGCTCCGAGACGTAGAGCTATTACTTCCTCCGAGAAGGGCCTGAACTCGTACATCCTTTGTGTTTACAACCTCTCCATAGCTAGGACCTTGCCTCTCCATACCTACCCCCACTCTACTGTCAGGCTTAGAACCACGACAGTTGGCGCCCACCGTGGGGCAGGTGTTTTAGCGATTTTTGTGGAGAAGTTGCGATTCTTCCGAGTACTTTCATCATGGTGTCTACTGGAGTGTTGGTCGGGGGTCAAGAGATCCGTCTCGGCGCTCTCACCTTCATCGCCGACGATTCCGCGTGGCTCCAGGAGGCTCCACTCGACGTTGATGCGCTCCCCGTCCGCGGTGCGACGCATTTTCGCGCATGTGTCCGCGGCGTTCTGCTGCGGCAACCGTTGACCCAGTATCGGTCGGCCCCTCCATCGTCCACCCTCCCGGTCTCCCGCCAGCGCAAGCGCTCGGGCCGGTCGAGGCTTCAGCGATGGGTGAGGCACGCGGTGGCTCGCCAATCGGCCGCCACTCAAGTTGCGGCAATCGAGCCCGACGAATCTCTCTACGACTTGTTCGATCTGTCGACTGGCTCCGTAGAGACTGCATCCGAGTGCGGTAGCAGTGATCCAGCGGCGGAAATCTTGATGGTCGACGGGCCCCGCAGTCCCCCTGGCTTCGCCCGTGATGATGGAGCAGGTGACGGAGGCGACCCCGCACGACGCCACGAAGAGTACCAGCCCGAGCCACTCGACTCTCTGCAAAGAGAGGAACTTCGACGCAGGAATGTGGATGCCCTGCATACTCCCATCGCAGGAGAAACCCCCGAGGCTCGTGCCTTGGAGGAGGCGCGTCTGGCCAATTTGGCCGAGCACACTCGACTGGAGAACCTTCAGCGAGCACTCGACGAGCGCGCGCGGCAACGAGTTCCCGACACCAGTCGATGTCAACTCTTCCCGCCGACTCAGGTATATCGAACCCCAATCCAGAATTTAGCAGCTGCGACCCGTATAGCAGAATCCATCCAACCTTCACAGTCGGAAGCTGGCAGAGGTTTGCTGCAGATCAGAGATCTGCTCCGGGCAGCAGGAGATCAGAATTCAGCCGTGTCTCAGTCGCGCAACCGAATTCACAGTCGATCCGTCACTGCGAATACGGTTCAGTCGGCTCACAGCCCCAGATCGCCTCCGCGGCGTGAGGAGCACGAGAATTGGCGAGGCCAATATGGCGACCGACTCGACCGAGATGATAGGCGTCGAGTGCCCCATTCCCCTCCGAGGGGTGGGTCTTATGCTCCTCGGCGGCAAGATGACAGGCGTCAGTACAGTACAGGGCGAAGGGTTCCAGTCGACCCCAGAGAACCAGGCTTCGACGCGCGATCCATTATCGTGCAAGGTTTGGTCGACCGGAACAGAGCTCATCGAGGCGGACTCGACAGAGATGCACCCACAAGCAGTCGAGTGCATGTTTCTGGTCCTGAATGTTTCAGCAGAGCTATCAGAGCCGCAGTTATCCCTCCCAATTTCAGGTTGGCAACAGGAGTCAGCAAGTTCACTGGTGAGTCTAAGCCGGAAACTTGGCTTGAAGACTACCGAGTGGCAGTTCAGATTGGTGGTGGGAACGACGAGGTGGCCATGAAGCAT
Organism: Triticum aestivum; assembly: GCF_018294505.1. Taxonomy (NCBI): domain Eukaryota; kingdom Viridiplantae; phylum Streptophyta; class Magnoliopsida; order Poales; family Poaceae; genus Triticum; species Triticum aestivum. Next base: position 579,890,580 of record NC_057795.1, read on the forward strand.
TTGCCCCTCATGCTGGAAGGTTCTGCCAGGGCATGGTTGACTCAATTACCTCCTAGCAGCATTTACACTTGGGAAGATCTATCCCGAGTGTTCGTCAGAACGTTTGAAGGAACTTGCAAGCGACCAGCTGGATTGACAGAGTTGCAAGTCTGCGTGCAGAAGGCTAATGAGACTCTCAGAGAGTATATTCAGAGGTGGATCACTTTGCACCACACTGTGGAGAATGTGTCTGATCATCAGGCAGTCTGCGCCTTCAAAGATGGCGTCAAGAACAGAGAACTGAGTTTGAAGTTTGGTCGAACCGGTGACATGACCTTGAGTCGGATGATGGAGATTGCTACCAAGTACGCCAACGGCGAAGAAGAAGACCGACTCTGAAGCGGCAAGCACAAGCCGAGTCAGTCGGAAAAAGGAAACACCAGTCGGAAACAGAAGCGGAAGGCTGAACCGGCAGCTCCTGGAGAGGCTCTGGCCGTGACTCAGGGAAAGTTTAAGGGGAAACCAAAAGGATCCTGGAACCCCAAGAAGGTAAAGGATAAAGAAGGGAACGACGTAATGGATATGCCATGTCACATCCACACGAAGAAAGACGAAGAGGGGAATATCATCTACCCGAAGCACACCACTCGCCAATGTCGACTCCTGATCCAGCAGTTTCAGGGAAAACAGTCTAAGGACAAGGAGAAGGAGTCGGACAAGGCTGAAGACAAGGAAGACAGTGGGGAAGGATACCCGCATATCAACTCCACTCTGATGATCTTTGCAGATGTGGAAAGCAAGAGTCGACTGAAAGTCATTAACCATGAGGTGAACATGGTTGCCCCAGCAAAAGCAAATTATCTGAAATGGTCTCAAATACCCATCACATTCGACCAATCTGATCACCCGACTCATATTGCCACCCCTGGGAGGCAAGCTTTGGTGGTCGATCCAGTTGTCGAAGGCACTCGACTGACAAAGGTGCTGATGGATGGTGGAAGTGGGCTGAATCTGTTGTATGCAGACACACTGAAAGGAATGGGCATTCCGATGTCCCGACTGAGCACTAGTAACATGAGCTTTCATGGAGTTATACCAGGGAAGAAAGCCGAGTCACTCGGCCAAATAGCTTTGGATGTGGTGTTTGGTGATTCGAAACATTTTCGCAAAGAAAAGTTGACGTTTGAGGTCGTGGATTTTCAGAGTGCATATCATGCCATTTTGGGGAGACCAGCTTACGCACGGTTCATGGCTCGACCATGTTACGTGTACCTCAAGTTGAAGATGCCCGGCCCCAAAGGAGTGATCACTGTCACCGGTGATAGGAAAAAGGCAGAAGAGTGCTTTCAGAAGGGCTCCAAGATTGCCGATTCCCAGGTGACAGCGGTCGAGTTCGAGGAATACAAGCAAAACGCAGATCCGAGTGACTTGCTGCGATCAAAGAAACCCGCCACAGAGTCTGCATTCCAGTCGTCCGGTGAGACGAAGCCTGTTCACATTCACCCGACCGACCCCGATGCAGCTCCGACTCGCATCTCCACAACACTCGACCCAAAATAGGAAGAAGCGCTCATCCGGTCGACCATCTACCAACAAGATTTGAGTCATTTCCACGCCAGAAATGTGAGAGGTCGAGCCTTCCAGGAAGGGGATTTAGTTCTCCGAGTGGATCAGCACAAACCACACAAGCTTGCTCCTTCTTGGGAAGGCCCCTTCATCGTCACCAAGGTTCTCCACAACGGGGCATACCGTCTTTACAACGTCGAGCATAATATCGACGAGCCCCGAGCTTGGAATGCGGAGCTACTCCGCCCATTTTACACTTAAGTTTTATCACTCGGATGAGTTGCAATAAAGTACTTCTGTAGTTCATGGACCTCAAAATAATAGTGTCATAGTTCCTCCATAATTTCTGTCACTTTTTATTTTTGTCCACATAAAATTCCCCCTCAGTGGGTGACTTAGCCGCGAATCCGTTTCGCCTAAGTTTGTAAAAATCCTACCGAGTGGTGAGCCAGACTCTCACTCGGAGGCTTAGCTGCGAATCCGTTTCGCCTAAGTTATTAAAATCCTACCAAGTGGTAAGCCAGACTTTCACTCGGGGGCTTAGCTGCAGCCCTGTGCTCGCCTAAGTTATAAAAATCCTACCGAGTGGTGAGCCAGACTCTCACTCGGAGGCTTAGCTGCGAATCCGTTTCGCCTAAGTTATTAAAATCCTACCGAGTGGTAAGCCAGAATTTCACTCGGGGGCTTAGCTGCAGCCCTGTGCTCGCCTAAGTTATAAAAATCCTACCGAGTGAAGAGCAACCCTCTCACTCGGGGGCTTAGCTGCAGTCCAAGCACTCGCCTAAGTTATCAAAATCCTACCGAGTGGTAAGCCAGACTTTCACTCGGGGGCTTAGCTGCAGCCCTGAGCTCGCCTAAGTTATAAAAATCCTACCGAGTGGAGAGCAACCCTCTCACTCGGGGGCTTAGCTGCAGTCCAAGCACTCGCCTAAGTTATAAAAATCCTACCGAGTGAAGAGCGACCCTCTCACTCGGGGGCTTAGCTGCAGTCCAAGCACTCGCCTAAGTTATAAAAATCCTACCGAGTGAAGAGCAACCCTCTCACTCGGGGGCTTAGCTGCAGTCCAAGCACTCGCCTAAGTTATCAAAATCCTACCGAGTGGTAAGCCAGACTTTCACTCGGGGGCTTAGCTGCAGCCCTGAGCTCGCCTAAGTTATAAAAATCCTACCGAGTGGAGAGAAACCCTCTCACTCGGGGGCTTAGCTGCAGTCCAAGCACTCGCCTAAGTTATAAAAATCCTACCGAGTGAAGAGCGACCCTCTCACTCGGGGGCTTAGCTGCAGTCCAAGCACTCGCCTAAGTTATAAAAATCCTACCGAGTGGAGAGCAACCCTCTCACTCGGGGGCTTAGCTGCAGTCCAAGCACTCGCCTAAGTTATAAAAATCCTACCGAGTGAAGAGCGACCCTCTCACTCGGGGGCTTAGCTGCAGTCCAAGCACTCGCCTAAGTTATAAAAATCCTACCGAGTGAAGAGCGACCCTCTCACTCGGGGGCTTAGCTGCAGTCCAAGCACTCGCCTAAGTTATCAAAATCCTACCGAGTGGTAAGCCAGACTTTCACTCGGAGGCTTAGCTGCAGCCCTATGCTCGCCTAAGTTATAAAAATCCTGCCGAGTGAAGAGTAAACCTCTCACTCGGGGGCTTGGCTGCAGCCCAGTGCTCGCCTAAGTGGACTAAAGAATAAGTCGATTGCAGTAAGGGCGCCTTGCTTTGAACCTGCAAAAGACATTTTGAGCCAAAGGCAATCATATTCAAGCACCAAATTCAAGTTTGAATCGGTATCTAAAGGAACCGAAAGTGCTCAGGCGATTAAGCCTGTTAAGGTTTATCGGTTACAATTCCACTCGGCATACCGAGGCAAATTCAAAACGTCCATCCAGAAGAAGTTTTTTACCCCTCCTATGGAGGGCTGGAAGGTGCAACAAATTCATCAAGGTCAATTCCGTCGGCGATCTGAGTGACAGCTGCAAGAAAAGTTTCCATAAAGGACCTGAAGTCGTGCTTCTTGGTATTGGCCACCCGAAGGGCCGCCAGCTTCTCTTCTCGCGCATCTTTACAGTGGACTCGGGCCAGACACAGAGCAACATCTGCACCACACCGAGCCGAGGACTTCTTCAATTCCTGCACTCGACCAGGGATCGTGTTCAAGCGGGCCATCAGCGACTCAAGGTCATTCTGAAGTGTCTCCTCAGGCCAGAGCGTCGAGTCGATGCGAGATGTGGCGGCCTTCAGCCTTGCGAGATAGTCCACGACAGCTGCAACACGGGACTCTAGTCGGAAAACTTCCATGGCAACTTCGTCGTTCACCGGAGAATTGACGGGGTCGAGGTTTGGCTCCAGCCGGCTAGTTTCTTCTTCAAAGTTTTGACAAAATTCTGCAAGGGTGATCACTAAGTCAAAAGAATGGTCGAATGGAAAAACCACAATTGGAAATGTGTGCCAAGCATAAAGGTTTACCTTCAAGCATAAGAAACAGCCTCTTGGCAAGACCACTCAGGAAGGCCTCCAGATCGTTTTTCTTCCCAATCAACTTATTGACTTGGTCGGTCAGGGCAGCTTTATCAGTTTTTAGTCGACTGACCTCCTTGTTGGCGATCCCAAGAGCAGCTTTCAGATTGGTATTGTCTTGTTCAAGCTTGGTGACTGAAGCTAACTTCTCGTCAGCAAGCTTGATCTTCTCAGCTAGTTCGAGGTCTTTCTTCTGCTGGGCCTCCCTTACCTTACCTACAAGTTACAGCAAGATCAGATTTTGAAACAAGCAAGGAGAAAAGCAGTCGTCAGGATCTCACCAAACATACCTTCGGTATCCTCCTTTGCCTTCGTCAGCTTCTCCTAAACCAGCTTCAGGCTCAGCTCGAGTTGAGTATGCTTGTTTTCCAGCTCAGAATAGCGAGCCACAAGATCACAAGAGTTCTGCGAAGAACCAATCGACTAAACGTCAAATATAATTCACTTCCGAGTGAAAAAGGGAAAAACACACGTTTCTAAGACTACAGCCGAATACAAGCATTCGACCGTAGTCTCGGGGACTACACCCAGTGGGTGCACTCAGCGTGCCCCCACTAATCCTGTTGAAGACAAAGTCGACCAGTCGACCTCAAAAAAAAAACGAGATGTATTCTTTAAGACTGTGATCAACTGCAAGCAGTCGACCACAGTCTCGGGGACTACACCCAGTGGGTGCACTCAGCGTGCCCCCACTGGTTCGTGAAATCCAGTCGACATAGTCGACTGACAGAAAGATTGACATCATAGAGCCTAAGGCCGACTGCCAGCAGTCGACCTTAGCCTTGGGGACTACACCCAGTGGGTGCACTCAGCGTGCCCCCACCGGTTTGTGAAATCCAGTCGACATTGTCGACTGACAGAAAGTTTGACATCATAAAGCCTAAGGCCGACCGCCAGCAGTCGACCTTAGCCTTGGGGACTACACCCAGCGGGTGCACTCAGCGTGCCCCCGCTTACACGGAGTTAAATCGACAACACCCAGTGGGTGACTACTATAAATTCCGGAAAGGAAAAGTTTTTGGCAGCATATACAACAGAACAAACTGTGGTCGACTGACCTGCACATTGCTTTGAAGGGCAGAACTGGTGTCATAAGCTGCCTGGTTCGCATCCCGGATGGTCTTCAACTGCTCCATCATGATTCCCGCCTGGCGTATTGCCTCCTTCGCCGCGCCGGCTTGGTCCTCCGGGACATGGTGCGTCGTGAAGAGGGAGGGCTGCTGAGCACTTGTCAATGGATCTGCGAAGGACACCGTGTGTCGAGTGGTGTTCTCTTCCTCCGCAATCAGAATCTCAGGCGCCGTCACATCCTGGGGCACCTTACTGGCGGACGCTTTCCTGCTCCTTCTGCGCGTCGGTGGTTCTTCATCCTCATCGTCATCAGGGAGATTGATAACAGTATTGGGTGGAGCTACGAAGAAGAATCAGGATCAGAGATCGCGAGTCAGTCGACTGAGAACAGAATCAGGATCAGAGATCGCGAGTCAGTCGACTAAGAATGGAATCAGGATCAGAGGTCGCGAGTCAGTCGACTAAGAACGGCGTTAAGAATACAGTACCTGGGTTCGAAGTTGCTGCGTCCTCCATCTCATGGTCATCAGCCCGGGCTGAGGTTTCAGAAGTAGCGGCACTGCAACTCCAAAGGATCAGTCGACTAAATTTCAGCGTCGACCAGAGACAAAGTTCGCACAAAATAAGAAGACTCAAGCAGCACGATTACCCTGATATGGTGGGGATGGACACCTTCATCTTCGGCAGGAGCTTGATCGGCTTCGATGAGGCCGCCCTGGGCTGCTTCGGCGCCTTTTCAGTCGGCACCGGGGAGGTGGTCCGAGGACGCTTGGTCGACTGAGTGGCGGTCGCAACCCCCTTACCACGTTCAGTCGAAGGATCGTGGACAAGCTTCGACCGCCTTTCCGAGCGTGGTGGTACGACCTCCTCCTCCTCTTCCTCCTCGTCTTCAACGTCATCTTCATCACCATCATCATCATCATCGTCGTCGTCAGCCTCTGCAACGTCCGAGTCCCATTCCTCCTCTTCCTGGCTCTCGCCTCCGCTCGCCTCACCCTCCTCAGTTGGAGCTTGTGCCCCATTGGGCATCGAGTACAGCTCGGTGAGAGCCTAACAGATATCAAGGCAAGGATAAGTCGACCAGTCGACAGGATAAACAGAAATGAATGCGACAAGAACGCAGTGGAGAGCAGAGCAAATGTACCTTGTTTGGATCGCTGTTGTGGTCGAGTGGAGGAATCCTTCTGGCTCCGCGTGGGTTATCCTTATTTCCGGTAACGGCTACCATCCATCTCTCCAGAGTGACATCGTCGACTGCTTCTGGATGGACTCGAGTCTCGTCTTCAGTCCCACAGTACAACCACATGCAGTGACTCCGGAACTGAAGGGGCTGGATGCGACGCCTGAGGAAGACCTCCAGGAGGTCCATGCCCGTCACTCCCTCCCGGACCAACTGCACCACGCACTCCATCAACATCTTTACGTCAGCTTTCTCCTCCGGAATCAACTTCAGAGGGGAGGGCTTGTTCACTCGGCCCATGGTAAACGGAGGGAGTCCACTCGACTGCCCTGGCGTCGACTGGACCTGGCAGTAGAACCAAGTCGACTGCCAGCCTCTTACGGACTCAGGAAAGGTCATGGGCGGGAAGGTGCTCTTGTTCCTCACTTGGATGCCCAGACCCCCGCACATTTGGACGACTCGGGTCTTTTCATCGCCTGGGCTCGCCTTCTTCACGGTCTGAGAGCGACACGTGAATATATGCTTGAACAAACCCCAGTGCGGTCTACAGCCCAGGAAACCCTCACACATGGGCACAAATGCGGCAAGATAGGCGATAGAGTTTGGGGTAAAGTGGTGGAGCTGCGCTCCGAAGAAATTCAAGAAGCCACGGAAGAAAACACTCGGCGGCAAGGAAAATCCACGATCAACATGGGTGGCCAAGAGCACACACTCACCCTCTTCTGGCTGGGGCTGCCACTCTTTCCCCGGAAGCCTCGCAGCTCCATGAGGGATCAAGCCCTCGTTGGCCATGTCGAGGAGGTCATTCTCTGTGATGGTCGACTGGATCCAGTCTCCTTGGACCCAGCCCTTCGGCAGGCGGGATCTGGACGAGGACCCGCCGTGGCTGGTGGATCTTCCCTTTGCCTTCTCCGGCGCCGACGCCTTCTTCGCACGTTCTAGCGCCGCTGTCTTCTCCTTGGCCATGGTTGCCGGCGAGATGCGCGAAGGGAAGTTGTGCGGGGGCGAGAGCGAGCGCGCTGGGCGGGGACGAAGGGAGCAGAGAGAGGGAAAGAATGCTGAGGCGCAGCACAGAAATCCTCGCCGGGCGCATTTATAAGGTCCCTTCCGAGTGGATGACAGGTGGGCCCGGTCGATCTAATCATATCCGGGAGCAGTTATGCAGACGGGATACGTGGTGAAGAAAGCGGCGCGGAGATCGAGGCGTCTATGTCCCGTCCCATCCGAACGCCGCAGCCCGCTCCACTTCGCGCGCGTCCCCAAATTTCGCATCCCGCGGAATCCGCGAACGGCAGATCAGTCTGTCAGACGCGGAGTTTCCCGCGATCCGTCGCTCGGGGATCGCCGAAGCCCGAAAGATCACTCGACGCAAGAAGAGAATGGATCGAGTCGACTGAAGACAAGTTGCTCACTGTCGACGAAGAGATTCTTTGGTCCAGAACAACGCACGACCAGAGCGCAAAGGTTAATCGGAAACGACATCAACTCCTTCCTGACTCGAAGCCTCAATCCATTCGGGGGCTAATGATGGGGTCATGTACCTAGGGTAGGGTCATGAACCTGATCTAAGTACCTTACCCAAAGACATCCTTAGAAGAGGTCGCCTTCCAGTCGACCAACGAGGGACTCACTCGACTGACCTGAAGGACTCGACCACGAAGACTCACTCGACCACCAGAAGGTCAAGAGGCACTCTGCACTGCAACGGCCTGTAATTAAGTAGGCTTTATGATAGTAAAGGCACTTTATGTGGGGCGTTACCAGTAACGCCCCAGACTTAACTCACCTTAAACCCTCTCCTACGTGGGCTGGCTGGGGTCCTGGCGCACTCTATATAAGCCACCCCCCTCCACAGGCAGAAGGGTTCGGCACCTTGTAACTCATATACTCATAATCCACTCGACCGCCTCCGGGCTCCGAGACGTAGGGCTATTACTTCCTCCGAGAAGGGCCTGAACTCGTACATCCTTTGTGTTTACAACCTCTCCATAGCTAGGACCTTGCCTCTCCATACCTACCCCCACTCTACTGTCAGGCTTAGAACCACGACAGCGGTAGCCTAAGAAAAGCGGTGGCGGTGGCCTAACGGCGGCCGCGACGACTAGGTTAGGTGCGCGGTGGTGGCTCTCGAAGTAGGCGAAGAACCCGACAACATGACGAAGACCGACACAGACGGTGGCATTCCCGCGCCAAAGGATGCGGGCCGGCACATACCACATGAAGTCAACACGCGAAGACGACGGAGTGGATGGCGGGCCGTGGTGCAAAGGCCCGAAGGGGGGACACAACAACAGCAGGCGGGTCGAGGCGACGGCGGTGACCGTGGGCCGCGACGTTACGACCCAAAGGGGCGGCGCAGCGACATGGCGCAGGTCAGTGCAACCACGGGGATGGCCTCGGGTGGTGACGGAGACCGCGTGCCACGCTCGCTACGACCCGATGGGGCGACGCAATGGCAGCGCAAGGGTCGGTGCAACCACAGAAACGGCATAGATAGGACGGCCTCGGGACGGCAGTAGATCGCGGGTCGCGATACTATGGTCTGAAGGGGTGCCACAGCGACAGCACGCGGGTTGATGCAGCGCGAGAAGAACCACAGGACGGCGGCGCTGCGGCATGAAGGGGTGACATAGCAACAACCCGTTGTTCAATGAGTGAAGATGTGCGGATACATGATGACGATACGCTCATGTGCAGTTGATCAGACCGAACATGCGACGAGGACAGAGTGGATCGCTTGCTTTCCGAGTGATCAAGTCGACTGCTCGCGGGGTTGAAGTAGCTGCTCGGCGTGAGTACGGCCGGACCGAGAATCGCCGTGGTGCGATGCATGCATGCACATAAGCACACCAGCACGTGATGCACAAAGACCTGCACACGCCATGCACCAACAAGGTGTATGGACGTGGCCTTGTGGCATCACACCACGCCCGCGTGCTGGACGTGTACGACAGCGCGACGAGCCGCAGGCCGCATCAGCACAGAGGACGCCGATGCATGCGTCAAAGCCGGTGTCATGCAACAACTATTCCAAATCCAATGACGAAGTAGAGGCGCGACGTAGATGACGAACAACAGCGGGCGACGCAAACCGATTTGAGATCGGAAATAAAAAAAATACCGACCAAAGCGACCGGCGGAAGAGAGAAAAATCCGGATCAAGAGATCGTTGAAAAGGGCCGCCCACCGCCCCCTGCCCCGGGGACGGCGCACAGGGCGGAAGAGGTGGGTGGTGGCTAGGGTTTGGAACGGTTAGTGTTGGGGATATAACTATTAGGTATGACCCACGCAGGAGGGGCCGGATCACACCTATGACAAAGCCCATTGAAGGCACTTGAAGATGGCGGGTCAGTAAGGCCCAAGGCGACTTAAGGCGACTTAAGGCCTATAGAGATAAACCGCCATGTATGAGTAAACTTGTATTGTAAGGTAGAAACGAAGGGAGACTGAGCCGGACACTGTTTATGAACCGTCGGGACTCTATGAGCCATTGGGCGTCGACCTCTGTATATAAAGGGACGACCCGGCGGCAGTTCAGGGCAAGTAACAACAGATCAAGAACTAGGTCAAGCGGGTTCGCTCTTTGGTTATCGATTCACAAGCAATCCCATCCAAAACTGGATCGTAAGCTTTTACCTTCATCGCAAGTGGCCGAACTAGTATAAACCTCGTGTCATTTGTCCCGTTTAACCCCTTTAAGCTTCCTAGTTGCGATGGCTCCACGACTAAGTCCTTACGCTAGGACATCTGACGTGACAATTCCATGACAGTTGGCGCCCACCGTGGGACCAGCCCACGGTGGATTTGAGTTCTTGAAGGGCAGCTTTGAAGGGATCAAGGGATACGCTGTGGGCTGGATAACCAAGAGTCGTTGCGGCAAGCTCTACATCGACGATGCAGGCTGGGGCCCCCACGCCGGCTTAATTGAGTATGGGTACCAGCTCCCCTTCGGCGGAATTCACGTCTTCATCGGCAAGATCGGCGAGCCTGGCCCTGAGCCGGACATCTGCACCAACATCATTGAGACGGCTCAGCATGCGAGACCCGCCCGGGCTCAACCCGCCGCGAGGCGTGTCTTCGTGGGATGCATCCACAGAGGAGAATTTTCTGAAGGATCTGACTCCGGCGGTGAGACGGCCATCTACTCCGATGGTGAGTCGTCCACGGGTGAGACGGATTCGTTGTATCAACTGCAAGACGGCGGGCTTGGGGGCTGTTCCGATGGCGATAGTATTCCGGCCCCCTTTGAGCCGCCAAGCAGAGTTGGAATCTTCATGGCAGGTACCCAACCTGCGTTAACTTCATCAACTGCGGTGGCCATGACCTCCGGGACAACAGCAGCCAGGGCAGGAGGCCCTGTGCGCTCGCCGGCTCAGGTGTTGATGGATCTCACTAATAAGTTGATGACCCTATTAACCGCCATGGTCAACCCGGCAAATCAGGCTCAGCACGATGCAGAAGTGGCATAGTTGAAGCGTGATATAACACAGGCTAAAGAAAACCTGGTGGCAGAAGACGTCAGGATGACTGCTGAGCGGGCGGCTCTGGATGTCCGAGCACAGCAGATTCAGTCACAGGCTTTTCAGCTCACGATGGAGCAGAAGGGATCAAATGAGGTTATGAGGAGAAGGTACCAGAAGGCTCAATCTCGTCTGCCTCCAGTTTATGATCCTAGGAACCTTTTCTAGACACCCGGAGTGGCACCCAGTAACCCGCCGGGAGTAAATCAGGTCACAGCGCCCGAGACCAATACTCGGATTCAACCACAGGTTATGGGACCCCCACGTCCGAATACTGCTCCGCCCCCTTATGTGCCGACTCCACCGGGTCATTACTCTAACCCGCTAGAGAATAGGATCGCGGCGGCAGCACGACTAGCGGCTCTCCCAGCTGATGGCGATTCACTGACGACGGTTGAAACACGAAGGGTCCGAGATCTTCTTCAGACAGCCTTGGCACAGCAGGAGGCATACTCTTACAGTAGAGACATGATTCATTCTACCCCGCGCGCAGGCCGGACCAAGAGTTACATCACACACCTGGAATCGTCAGCCGTGTCAAGCAATGCCCAGCGCCGTAATCAGCCGCGCGGGTACAATCCGGCTCAGGGTGGGGCTCCTAATATGCATAATCAGGACAGAGTGCGACAACAAATTGAGCAGACGGCTCAGCAGACAGCACAGGTGGCGGCTCAACAGGCGGCTCAGTAGGCGGCTTATCAGCCCCTGCCGGTTTATCCAGCAGTGTCGGTTGAGGCAGGAATAGTCACCAGAACCGGGGGTGTGCCTTGTTTGGTGCCGGCTCTGCATAACAAGCGGTTGCCCAAGGTTTTAAGGGGCCTCGTAAGGTACCGAATTACACGGCCGATTTACAGCCCGAAGCATGGATTGAAAGTTAGGAGATGGCCATGGAGTTATTAAAAGTTAGCGACAATGTGATGGCCAAATACTTCACCATGATGTTAGATGGAACGGCCCATAATTGTTTAAAGGCGTTGCCACCTAATTCTGTCAGTTCGTGGGCAGAATTAAAGGAGAGGTTTATCCAGAACTTTAAAGATACATGCAAGCAGCCCATGTCGATTGTGGATCTCACTAGTTGCAAACAACAGGAGGGTGAGTCCACGACCCATTGGGTGCGCCGGGTCAAAGAAATAATACACTCCTCTGATAAGATGGATGCCGGCTCTGCAGTATTAATGTTAGATAAAAATTGCCGTTTTGAGCCTCTGAAGATGAAGCTGGGGCGTCTCAAGCGTGAATGTCCTGACATGGGTCAATTGATGGTGGCTCTGGTTAAATATGTTGATTCTGATAGTACCAAGGATCCCGAGTCTGACAATGAGAAGGCAGGGAAGGGAAAGAAGAGCAGCAACGCTAAGGGCACTCAGCCTAACCCAGCCAGTCAAGGCGGCAGCAATAAGCGTAAGGCGGATGGTAGCTCGGTGTTTGTGGCTAACGCCAATGCACAGGGCAACAATCGGCGGCGTAAGGGGAGGCCACCTCCTCGGTTTGGCTGGCCAGGCCCTACCCTTGAGCAATTGTTAAATGAACCTTGCCCGAAGCACGACACTGAAGAAAAGCCGGCTACTCACCTGTGAAAGGATTGCACTATCATGAAGGCCTTCAAAAATTCCAACATGTTCAATGGAAATCATGGGTGGGCGGCGGTTCAGGAGGCGGCGGTTTTCATGGCCCGAACAACGGAGGTGGTGGCTCTGGTTCCGGCTTTCAGGGCCACCAAAACAATCAAGGCAATTTCAACCAGGGTGGTCAAGGAAGCTACAATCAACAGTCTGGCCAGGGGGGTCAGCAGCAGTAGCAGTATGGTTATCAGAGTAATCCAAAGCAGTTAAACAGTGGACAATATCATGTTTTCACCACAAGCTTATGTAAGCGGGATCAGAAGCTTCATAAGAGGGCAGTGAACGCTGTTGAGCCGGCAGTTTCTCGCTACTTGCGATGGTTTGAGAAGGCCATCACGTGGAGTCGGGAAGATCACCCGCCCCGGGTTGACAATCCGGGGCACTTGGCTTTGGTGGTAGCACCTCAAGTTGGGGGGTACAAGTTCACTAAGGTGCTCATGGATGGAGGCAGCAGCATCAATATCCTCTATTACGAGAATTTCCATCGTATGGGGTTAATAGATAAAAATCTTAACCAGTCCAATACTGTTTTCCACGGTGTAGTTCTTGGTAAGTCGGCATACCCGGTAGGTAAGATCGAGATGGAGGTAGCCTTTGGAGATGAGTATGATTCCAGAGCCGAGAAGTTAACTTTTGAGGTAGTTAAGATCAGGAGTTGCATCATGCTCTGTTTGGGCGACCGGCTTACACCAAGTTTATGGCACGACCGTGTTATGTTTATCTGCAGCTAAAAATGTCAGGTCATAAGGGGACCATTACGGTTCATGGCAGTCGAAAGGTGGCTCTGGAGTGCGAGGAAGGCGACGCGGCTTACGCTGAGTCGGTCTATGCTGCGGAAGAGTTAAAATACTATAAAGACAATGTTGACCCGACAGACATGACATCATTGAAGAAGCCCACCACAGAGCGTGAGCCGGAGATGAAGTTTAAATTGGCTGAGGACACCAAGATGGTTGATTTTGTTCCTGGCGATTCATCTAAGCAGTTCAGCATCAGTGCCAATCTGGATCCCAAATAGGAAAGCGTGCTCATCGAGTTCAACCATGAGAATCGGGACATCTTTGCATGGAAACCTTCTGACATGCCGGGTGTACCGAGAGAACTCGCTGAGCACACTCTCAACATTGATCCGAGTTTAAGCCAGTCAAGCAGTTCCTTCGGCGGTTTAACGAAGAGAGACGCAAGGCCATTGGTGAAGAGGTGGCCCGGCTCTTTGCAGCTGGGTTTATCATTGAGGTGTTTCATCCGGAGTGGCTAGCTAACCCAGTGTTGGTGCTCAAGAAGAACGACACTTGGCGTATGTGTGTGGATTACACGGACTTAAACAAGGCTTGTCCGACTGATCCCTTTGCTCTCCCGCGCATTGATCAAATTACTGATGCAACAACGGGATGTGAGTGAGGGAGTCCTGGACTAGGGGGTGTCCGGATAGCCGAACTATCATCATCGGCCGGACTCCAAGACTATGAAGATACAAGATTGAAGACTTCGTCCCGTGTCCGGATGGGACTTTCCTTGGCGTGGAAGGCAAGCTTGGCAATACGGATATGTAGATCTCCTACCATTGTAACCGACTCTGTGTAACCCTAGCCCTCTCCGGTGTCTATATAAACCGGATGGCTTTAGTCCATAGGACGAACAACAATCATACCATAGGCTAGCTTCTAGGGTTTAGCCTCCTTGATCTCGTGGTAGATCTACTCTTGTAATACCCACATCATCAATATCAATCAAGCAGGACGTAGGGTTTTACCTCCATCAAGAGGGCCCCAACCTGGGTAAAACATCGTGTCCCTTGTCTCCTGTTACCATCCGCCTAGACGCACAGTTCGGGACCCCCTACCCGAGATCCGCCGGTTTTGACACCGACATTGGTGCTTTCATTAAGAGTTCCTCTGTGTCGTCACCGATAGGCTCGATGGCTTCTTCGATCATCAACAACGACGCAGTCCAGGGTGAGACTTTTCTCCCCGGACAGATCTTCGTATTAGGCGGCTTTGCACTGCGGGCCAATTCGCTTGGCCATCTGGAGTAGATTGAAAGCTACGCCCCTGGCCGTCAGGTCAGATTTGGAAGTTTAAACTTCACGGCTGACATCCGCGGGGACTTGATCTTCGATGGATTCGAGCCACAGCCGAGCGCGCCGCAATGTCACGATGGGCATGATTTAGCTCTACAGCCGGACAGTGCCCTGGAGGCCGCACACGAGTCTGCTCCGACCCTCAATTCGGAGCCGGCTACGCAGATCGAGGGCGGGTGGCTAGACACCGCCTCGGGGGCTGCAACCTCTACGGCGATGGAGCCGAATACTGACCTTATCCCTTGTGAAGCTCGTGACTCCGAGGTGCGGACTCCTCGCCGGACTCCGAACCTCCCGCGCCCCCTCCAATCGAATCCGATTGGGCGCCGATCATGGAGTTCACCGCTGTGGACATCTTTCAACACTCACCTTTCAGCGACATCCTGAGTTCGCTAAAGTATCTCTCGTTATCAGGAGAGACCTAGCCGGACTGCGGTCAGGATGGTTGGGATGCGGACGACGAAGAAATTCAAGGCCCACCCACCACCCACTTAGTAGCCACTGTCGACGATCCAACCGACATGCTAGACTTCTCCGAAGACATCGACGGTATGGACGACGATGCCGGAGACGACCAAGAACCAGCGCCTACTGGGCACTGGAAAGCCACCTCAACTCACGACGTATACATGGTGGATACGCCAAAAGGAAGCGATAACGAGGAACAACGGGATGTGGCGAAGGACAACTCCCCCGACAAACAACCAAAACGGCGACGCAAACGCCTCCCAAAGTCCCGCCTCGATAACAACGGCACCCATACTAACCCAGCCTTAGAGCAGGGTGAAGCAGTGGACGACAAACATGCCACCAAGCAACCATCCGAACAGGATATATTGGACAAGCAACCCATCCCCGGCGAAAACAACAGTCCAGACGATCTCACGCCGGACACATCACCGGAGCATAAGAACCTTCATAAAAGGCTCGTCGCCACTGCAAGAAGTTTGAAGAAGCAAAAGCGGAAGCTCAAAACAGCGGAGGACGCACTCAGAATGAGATGTAGCAAAGTACTCAATACCGCAGATAAATACAACGATAGTCGCCAGGCAAAGAGCTACCCGAAGCGCAAGCTGTTGCCCGAATTTGACGAGGAGGCCGTAGAGGCCCCACAGTCAAAAAAGAAAGAGGCCGCTTGGCCGGATAGACGACCAGATGACAGGCTAAGAGCAGCAGGCGGCGCCGCACACAAGCCAGCACACGATCCACATAAAGATCCTCGCAAAAAGGATGGCCCAGTCAGGTCCATCTATGGGCCAAAAAAGAAGACTCCAGGGAGCAACACAACCCGCCGAGTGTTTGAAGACAACGGCACACCTAAATACAGGGGCGCCGCACACCCACTATGTTTCACCGACGAGGTACTGGATCATGAATTTCCAGCGGGATTCAAACCCGTAAACATAGAGGCATATGACGGAACAACAGACCCCGGAGTCTGGATTGAGGATTATATCCTACACATACATATGGCCAGAGGAGACGATCTCCATGCCATAAAATACCTACCCCTCAAGCTCAAAGGGCCAGCTCGGCATTGGCTCAAAAGCCTCCCAGAAAATACCATTGGAAGTTGGGAAGAGCTCGAGGATGCGTTTCGAGCAAATTTTTAGGAGACCTATGTCCGCCCTCCGGATGCAGACGATTTAAGTCACATAACTCAATAGCCTGGAGAGTCAGCACGCAAATTCTGGAACAGGTTCCTCACCAAAAAGAACCAAATAGTCGACTGTCCGGACGCCGAAGCCTTAGCAGCCTTTAAGCATAACGTTCGAGACGAATGGCTCGCCAGACACCTCGGCCAGGAAAAACCAAGAACAATGGCCGCGCTAACAAGCCTCATGACCCGCTTTTGCGCGGGGGAAGATAGCTGGCTGGCAAGATGCAGCACCAGCGACCCGAGTGCATCCAAGGTCAGAGATGGAAATGGAAAATCACGACGCAGAAAAGATCAGCGCCGGAATAAGGAAAATGGCCCAAATAGCACGGCGGTCAACACCGGGTTCAAAAGCTCTCGGCCGAATAATAAAACACTGCCTTTTAAGGACAACAGTGATGAGCTATCCAACCTAAACAAAATCTTGGATAGGATATGTCAAATCCATAGTACCCCCGGGAAGCCTGCAAACCATACCCACAGAGATTGTTGGGTCTTCAAGCAGTCCGGCCGACTTAACGCCGAACACAAGGGGCTCGGCGCACCAAGTGAAGACGACGACGAACCCCACAAGCAGCACGCCGGTAAACAGAAGACTTTCCCACTAGAAGTCAAAACAGTGAACTCACTTCATGTGATAACAAGGAAAAATAGTGCGGCACCTGCTAAAACACGCGCCGCACGGTCCACCCCCAGCAGAGTCCCAAAATTGGATGTTTAAACCAATTACTTTCGACCATCAGGATTACTCCAGAAGTGTTCGAAACGCAGGAGGGACTGCTTTGGTATTGGATCCCATAATTGACGGACTACAATTCACACAAGTCCTAATGGATGGCGGCAGCGATATAAACCTGCTATACCAGGACACCATCCGCAGAATGGGGATAGACCCTACCAAAATTCGCCGTAGCGGCACTTCCTTCAAAGGAGTGGTGCCAGGCCTTTACGCCAATTGTACAGGCTCTGTACTACTAGAGGTCGTGTTCGGTTCATCCGACAACCTCTGTCGCGAAAAGCTCATTTTCCATATCGCCCCATTCAAAAGTAGCCATCAAGCACTACTGGGACGCGAAGCTTTCGCCCGCTTTAACGCAATACCGCATTACGCGTCTCTTACGCTTAAAATGCCCGGTCCACGCGGCATAATCTCATTAAAGGGTAACCCCGAGTGTTCCTCGACCACGGAAAACGTGAGACTGCCTTGACAGCCGCACACTAATTCAGACCTCGGACACGGTTAGGCGAGTCTGGCATAAATAAACAAGGGGCTTCCCAGCCGCATACCTCTTTACAAGGGGATGCACGTATAAACAATGAGAGCCAATAAAGCTCAACTTTATTCATCTTCCAAATCATACTTTATTTTAAATACATCTTTTGCACAGTATTTTTTCCAAACTAAGTTCTTCTCTTTTACAGATGAAGCACGTGCTACACCCATCCAGGATACAGCACAACGGAGACACAGGCGCAGACGAGCATCAGGGACCCGTTGCAAGGATTCTTTTCAGATTAAGACCCCGCGTAAACCTTTCTTACTGTCTCTTGTTGATACACATCCCCCGGTTTCCTACCATAACTGAGGAGGAGGCTGGCGTTTTGGCATCGGTCGCGTCAGAAGTTCTTGCCCGTACCTGGACACTAGGGGCTTAGGGCATTGTTCTGCCCGGTATCATAAAGACCGAATACCTCAGGGAGTGTTCGACGTCTCGAGTTAGGCCTTATATGCATCAGCTCCGAATCATGTCTTTGGTCAAATGTTGGGTTTGCCCGGCTCCTGTGTTTTGCTGCCTTACATTCCGCTCCATCGGCTAACACGGCACCAGGAGAACTACTGCGATTGTGCCCCGGTTCGGCCGGGCGAGCACCTCAGTAGAGAAAGCCGAAAACTGACTGTCATGATATAGCGAGAGACTGGTCAACCACTCGATTGACTATTGGAATGTTTAGAATTCCTCCACTTTGATGAAGGACCGCTTCCCGGTCAGGCACATACGCGCCCCGAGTTCGGAGAGCGCGGTGCCTCTAGGGGCTATATAGTAGCCCCACCATCGAGCTCCTATGGCTATGTGAAAGTGATAAAGCATTATAGTTCGGTTGCCTAGTTTGCTATGCTATCACCTCCTTCAAAGGACCAAGACGTTGGATTAAGTGTGAAAAAAGCGCTTTTTTTTCAAACACCCCCGCACCATGTGCGTGGGGGCTGAAGCCAAAGACTGCCATCTTTCAGGTTATACATACATATACGGCCGCACAGGAGATAGTTCAATACTTGAACACACAAGTATAAAAAGCCGTTACATTATAAACATGATCTCATAAATCATACATGTCATTTGAACATAACATTTTTCGAGCACTGTGACTCTATTAAACGAGCGCCCTGCAGGACTTCCTCAAAATAGTGCTCGGCGGGTAATCGGCTTTTGTCCGAACCCCGGGATGCAACATCGGTGGCATCCATCTCCGCCCAGTATGTCTTAACACGGGCGAGAGCCATCCGTGCACCCTCTATGCATGCCGACCGCTTCATTGCCTCGATATGCGGCACCGCCCCAAGGAATTGCTGCAACAAGCCAAAATAACTCTCCGACTTGGGCCTTTCCGGCCACAGATGAGCCATCACATCCGTCATGGCAAGTCCAGACAATCTATTCAGCTCAGCCCACTCAGCCAACCGATCGGTCAACGGAAGTGGACGCTCCAGACTATGGAATTGAGACCAGAAAAGCTCTTCCATTTCGTGATCCTTCTGGCTTCGGAAGTGCACGACTGCGTCCGCCACACTCGCCGCCAAATCCATATAAGGATCATCCGCACCACACAATTGGCCCAACTGAGCATACTTCGGATCCGTGAACTTCCTACACAGCAGAAAGGGCTTTCCAGCCGCAATGTCTCCGACCTGACGCAGTTCCTCCTTCATAGTCCGCATCGCACAACGGGCATCCTTGGCTTTGGCGGCGGCCTTCTTTAGGTCCTCTTGCTCCGCTCGGCGTTCTATTTCAAGAACATCATAGCGGTCGGTAGCATCTTTTAATTTCACGGCCATTCCGGCCATCTCCTCCCTGCTTCGGCAGTGAGCAGCCTTTTCGGCTTTTAGCTCTTCCGCTGCCTTCAAGGCAGCCGCATCACTTTCCTGGCTTGCTCCTTGGCTCGAGCAAGCTTTGCTCGAACGTCTTCCACAGCAGCGGCACCATCTGCATCAAGCATACAAATTTTAAGGAATGGGCATCAGCTCCCTTCCTAGGTGACCGCGGAGAACCACCTACCTTGTGACTCGTCAAGTCGTTTATTGACCAGCGCGGTGTCCACATCCGCAACATCGAGTTGCCGCTTCAGCTCGGCAACTCCATCAGTCCGGCTGGCCACCGAACATTCCGCCACCTGCATAGGAAGGGCGACATTCTATAACTGAGATTATGATCGTCGGCACGCTGTCGCTTTCGACAGCATACCAAGTCTCAGGGGCTACTATCTATACAGGGCGCGCTCCATGTGCAAAACTGTCAAAAGGTATGTCATTTTTTGCGTACCTCAAACCCCGTCAGCAAACTTCCGACGGCCTCATGCAACCCGCTCTCGGCGGATGAGATCCTTTCAATCACCATACTCATTAATGTGCGGTGATCTTCTGAGATAGACGCCCTCTCGAGCAATCCTGCAGCTCCACCGGCCGTACTCCAGTGGGTGCCGAACTCCCCGGCCCCGCCGGACTCGGGGAGACCCTCCGTGACGACACCTCAGGGTTGTCCGCCCCGCCCGACGGGGTGGCAGATGGAGGCGTTTTGCTCTCCATCATCTCCGGACGAAGGTCCCCCGAAGATGAGCTCTGCTGAGAAGGGCTGAGATCCGAACTACAAGGTGAAAACTTCGGTTACCCTTAGAAATAAAGTAGGGATGTCCCCTATTACAAAACTCCCCCTTTTTTACTTACGGCTCGCTGGAGGGCTGATTCCTTTGGGGAGACTATGCGGCCGGGGCTCTTCCCGGCACAGGACCTTCCGGTGTAGATTTCTTTCCCCTCTTTGAGGCCTTGGCCTCCGGGTCTTCGGAAGCGGTCCTCTTCTCCCCCCGGAGGGAGGGATTCTCGATTCCCCCTTACTGAAAGCCTCCTTGGAAGAGGTGGTAGTTTCCCTGTGCCCCCCTTCGCCCTCCTCCGAAGGTGCAACCTCCAACATTTTGATTAACACGGGATCCGGCGTTGTCTTAGGGAGGGGGGCCGTACACCGTATCAGTTTTGCTTGCGCTATCCACTCCTGTCCAAGGGATAGCTGGTTAAAAGGCAAACCCATGATAAATAAATGGACAATGTGTCCGGACACAGGGCTACTTACTTGAGTATCCGGGCGATTGCAGCTTAGGCCAGCGTCCTCGGTCAAGTCCGGACGCACCTCTTGTGATCCGAAGAACAGTTTGTACATCTCCACGGATGTTAAACCCATGAAGTGTTGGAGAGCTCGTGGTCCCTCCGGATTAAATTCCCACAGGCGGAGGGGGCGACGTTTGCAGGGCAGAAGGCGCCGAATCAGCATAACCTGTGTCACTACGATCAGATTGATCTCCCTTTCTTGGAGGTCTCGAATCCGGCCCTGCAACAGGGGTATGTCTTTGGACGGCCCCCAGTCAAGCCCTTTGTTGACCCATGACGTCAGCCGTTGTGGAGGGCCCGGGCGAAAGGTAGGCGGCGGCCTCTGCCTGCTGCCCCTGGGAGCGGTGATATAGAACCACTCCTGTTGCCACAAGCCGAGCTCCTCCTGAAAAGAGCCCTTGGGCCATGGAGAATCGGCCCTCTTGCTTATAACCGCCCCACCGCACTCTGCCTGACGCCCCTCAATCATCTTCGGCTCCACGTTGAAGGTCTTGAGCCACAAGCCTAAGTGAGGTGTAGTGCGGAGGAAGGCTTCGCAGACGATAATGAATGATGAGATGTGGAGGGTGGACTCCGGAGCCAAGTCATGGAATTCCAGCCCATAGTAGAACATGAGCCCCCTCACGAAGGGATCCATCGGGAAGCCTAAACCCCGATGGAGGTGAGACACGAACACGACACTCTCACCGGGCTCGGGAGTAGGAATAACTTGCCCTTGGGCAGGCAACCTATGCGAAATCTCGTAGGTTAAGTACCTGGCGTCTCTCAGCTTTAGCACGTCCTCTTCCGTGATGGAGGAAGGCATCCACCGGCCTCGTAGGTCGGAGCCGGACATTGTCGAAGGTCGAAAGTACCCGAATCTGGAGCCCTGGGTGTTGGAACTCGGGGCGAGGGGCGGATTCGATTGAGGATTGAAGAAAAAAAACGGGCCTTGGTCTCATTATAAAGAGGGAGAATACCAAGCGCCGTCCCCGTGACCGTTTTGAACCCACCTTCGATGGAGGGGGCTTGGCAACGGGCGCGGTTGGGTTACCCACGTCCGTATTGATGAGAATCCCGGAATAAGGGAAGCACGATCTCTGCTTCGACAAGACGTGCCAAGGAAACCGCTTCGCTAAAAGCGCGAAGGTGGTATAATAACAACGATTCGAGTAAAGGCTTGGTTGTGGTGTGACGTCACACCACAAAATACGTCAGCAGATTGAACTTGTGTAAATATTATTCTCTCTACGGTGGTATGTGGAATTTATTTTGCAGAGCCGGACACTATCTTGGTGTTCACAATCTTCTATAAATTATTCAGAGGAACCCGCCTTGCAATGCCGAAGACAATATGCGCGCCGGACTCATCGTCATTGAAGCCTGGTTCAGGGGCTACTGAGGTAGTCCTAGACTAGGGGGTGTCCGGATAGCCGAACTATCATCATCAGCCGGACTCCAAGACTATGAAGATACAAGATTGAAGACTTCGTCCCATGTCCGGATGGGACTTTCCTTGGCGTGGAAGGCAAGCTTGGCAATACGGATATGTAGATCTACCATTGTAACCGACTCTGTGTAACCCTAGCCCTCTCCGGTGTCTATATAAACCGGATGGCTTTAGTCCATAGGACGAACAACAATCATACCATAGGCTAGCTTCTAGGGTTTAGCCTCCTTGATCTCGTGGTAGATCTACTCTTGTAATACCCACATCATCAATATCAATCAAGCAGGACGTAGGGTTTTACCTCCATCAAGAGGGCCCAAACCTGGGTAAAACATCGTGTCCCTTGTCTCCTGTTACCATCCGCCTAGACGCACAGTTCGGGACCCCCTACCCGAGATCCGCCGGCTTTGACACCAACAGTGAGTGTCTGAGTTTTTTGGATGCTTATTCTGGATATCATCAGATCAAGATGGCGGTTAAGGACCAAGAGAAGACGCTGTTCATTACTCCATTTGGAGCCTTCTGCTATTTTTCTATGCCTTTTGGGCTTAAGAGTGCCCAGGCGACTTATCAGCGTTGCATGCATAATTGCCTTCATACTCAGATTGGCCGTAATGTGCATGCTTATGTGGATGATATTGTGGTGAAGTCCAGAGAGAAGGAAACACTAATAGATGATCTTAAGGAGACCTTTGATAATCTCCGGGTGTACAACATGATGCTTAATCCGACAAAGTGCATTTTTGGTGTGCCACCAGGCAAACTTTTGGGCTTTCTGGTTTCTAACAAAGGCATTGAGGCTAATTCAGAGAAGATCAAGGCTATCACCTCTCTGGCAAAACCCCAAGTGCATCAATGATGTTCAGCGATTAGCGGGTCGTATTGCTGCTTTAAGCCGGTTCATAAGCCGGTTAGGTGAGAAGGCCATACCGTTGTATCAGATGTTGAATAAGACAGATGACTTTGTCTCGAGTGATGCTGCTAACGTTGCCTTTGAGGATTTGAAGAGACAATTGGCTGAGCCGCCGATTCTTGCTGCTCCTATTGACAAGGAGCCACTGCTGCTATATGTGGCCGCTAATGCACGTGTCGTAAGTGTAGCAATTATGGTGGAGCGCAAGGAGTCCGGTAAGGAATATCCGGTTCAACGTCCGGTTTACTACATCAGTGAGGTGCTCATTGAGTCCAAACAAAGGTATCCAGATTGGCAGAAGCTTGTTTATGGGGTGTTCATGTCCAGCCGGAAGCTTAAGCAATATTTCCTGGGTCATCCCATCACTGTGGTCAGTTCTCCTCCTTTGGGGGATATAATCCAGAACACAGAGGCTACAGGACGAGTCGACAAGTGGGTCATTGAGCTTGGGCCTCATGGTTTGAAATATGTGCCTCGTACTGCAATCAAATCTCAAGCACAGGTGGATTTCATCAATGATTGGACATAGTTGCAGGCGCTTGAAGAGAAGCCAGATAACACATACTAGACGATTCACTTCGACGGATCCAGGCAATTGGAAGGCTCGGGGGTTGGAGTAGTTTTGGCTTCTTGTAGGACCTTGAAGTATGTCTAGAGGGGGGGGTGATTAGACTACTTGACCAATTAAAAACTTAACCTTTTCCCAATTTTAGCCATTGGCAGATTTTAGCGATCTTTGCACAAGTTAAGCAATCTTCACACAATTCAAGCAAGCATGCAAAGAGTATATGAGCAGCGGAAATTAAAGCATGCAACTTGCAAGAATGTAAAGGGAAGGGTTTGGAGAATTCAAACGCAATTGGAGACACAGATGTTTTTGTTGTGGTTCCGATAGGTGGTGCTATCATACATCCACGTTGATGGAGACTTCAACCCACGAAGGGTAACAGTTGCGTGAGTCCACGGAGGGCTCCACCCAAGAAGGGTCCACGAAGAAGCAACCTTGTCTATCCCACCATGGCCGTCGCCCACGAAGGACTTTCCTCACTAGCGGTAGATCTTCACGAAGTAGGCGATCTCCTTGCCCTTACAAACTCCTTGGTTCAACTCCACAATCTTGTCGGAGGCTCCCAAGTGACACCTAGCCAATCTAGGAGACACCACTCTCCAAGAAGTAACAAATGGTGCGTTGATGATGAACTCCTTGCTCTTGTGCTTCAAATGATAGTCTCCCCAACACTCAACTCTCTCTCATAGGATTTGGATCTGGTGGAAAGAAGATTTGAGTGGAAAGCAACTTGGGGAAGGCTAGAGATCAAGATTCATATGATAGGAATGGAATATCTTGGTCTCAACACATGAGTAGGTAGTTCTCTCTCAGAAATGGTAAGTTGGAAGTGTAGGTTTGTTCTGATGGCTCTCTCCACGAATGAAGAGGAGGTGGAGGGGTATATATAGCCTCCACACAAAATCTAACCGTTACACACAATTTACCAATCTCGGTGGGACCGAATCAACAAACTCGGTCGGACCGATTCAGTAAACCTAGTGACCGTTAGTGATTTCGGTGGGACCGACATGCAACTCGGTGGGACCGATATGGTTAGGGTTAGGGCATAACGTAATCTCGGTGAGACCGATTACACAAACTCGGTGAGTCCGATTTTGGTAATTAGCTAACCAGAGAGTTGGTCAGGTAAACTCGGTGGGACCGATTCGCTCTTTTTGGTGAGACCGAAATGTTACGAAAGGGAAACAGAGAGTTTACATTGCAATCTTGGTTGGACCGATCGCTCACTTCGGTTAGACCGAAACGTTACGAAGGGAAACAGAGAGATTACAATCCCATCTCGGTGAGACCGAGATCCCTATCGGTGAGACCGATTTGCCTAGGGTTTGTGGCAGTGGCTATGACATCTGAACTCGGTGGCGCCAGATAGAAAGAATCGGTGGGACCGATTTTGACTTTAGGTTTAGGTCATATGTGGATATGAGAAAGTAGTTGAGGGTTTTTGGAGCATATCACTAAGCACTTGAAGCAAGAGGCTCATTAAGCAACACATCATCCCTCCTTGATAGTATTGGCTTTTCCTATAGACTCAATGTGATCTTGGATCACTAAAATACAAAATGTAGAGTCTTGAGCTTTTGAGCTTGAGCCAATCCTTTTGTCCTTAATATTTTGAGGGATCCACTTTCATCATCCATGCCATGCCATTCATTGAGCTTTCCTGAAATATTTGTCTTGGAATAGTATTATCTCAATGAGCTATATGTTGATATGAATTACCAAAACCACCTAGGGATAGTTGCACTTTCAATCCCCCCTTTTGGTAATTGATGACAACATATAGATCAAAGCTTCGACAAATGATAATAAGATTGAAAAACATCGTCGCTTTGAGAAGTATGTGATAAGCGAGAGCTCCCCCTAAATTTGTGCATAGTTTAAGATTTGCTTTGGACTTCAAATGCACAAGGAGTTAGGCTCATGGGTTACTCTTCCATGTCACATACATCTTGGTGGAGCACTCAAAATAATAAAGATTGAATACATGCACTCATCACCAAGCAAAGTGAATGATCATATAAGGATAAATAAGATAATATCATCTAATAAGCATAAGTGTAGCTTATGATCAAACACATGATCATCAATGTCTCATAGATAATAGCATAGTATCTCAAGCAAGTAAAAGCAAACAAAGTTCAACCAAGAAGACAAGAGAGAACAAAAGCAAACTCTCTCTCTCTCTCGAAGCCTATGATCTATACATTTTTCTCCCCCTTTGGCAACAAGTTACCAAAAAGTTCCTAGAAAATGCATAGTACTATATCGTCTCTCAGGCTTGGTCTTCAGTTGGTGGTGTAGAGATGGCTCCTTGGATGAAGACTTCAGTTGATGTGGATGGAGCTGAAGGAGTTGGTGCTGGAGCTGGTTGCACTGGAGCTGTAGCTGGTGCAGATGTAGTGGCTCTGGTGTCTGTCACTAGCTATGCAGCTGATCTCTGAGCTCGAGGCACTCTGGCAAATGCATCAGTAGTTGTCCCACCCTTCCTCTTCTGCATGTCATCCTGTAGCTGCTCCACAACTGACTGAATCTCAGTTACTTTGACATCTAAATCATAGAATTTTTGTTCCATGATTCTTTCCAGGCTCTCCTGGTTTTGAGTTAGGGTGGCCAACCCCTTCTCAATCCTCAGAGTTGATGCTATCAAGTAACCAAGTTGGTCGTGCTTGCTCTTCAAAAAGTATTCAGATGCCTCCTCTAGAGTTGGCATCTTGGCAGCCTTCTCTTTCTTTGCTTTCTCCTTCTTCTCTTGAGCTTGCACTGATGATGGGTCATCCTCATTCATGACAACTTGTTTGTCCTCAAAATCTGGATAGAGAACAAAGTGTTCCTTATCCAACAGATATTTGCATGTGCCCATCTTTGAGTTGATCAGCTCCTGGATTTGTGGGGCATATACACAACTTCTCTTTTGGTCTGCTGCTATCCTCTTGATAGTCTCAACTATGAGGCTCATGACCTTGAATCTCTGTGGCACATCAAAATTGTGAAGCATATTAATTGCATGCCCTCTGATAATCTTGTGGTCACCTGACTTGGGCAAAAGAGTGTGCCTAAGAATCCAGTTGATTGTTGGCAGCCCTGATAGAAGAAAGTGGACAACCCAAACTTGAAAGTTTCAAGGGCCTTGTTTGGGATCTCCTTGTACATATGGGACATGGAATTGTGATCCTTCTTCTTCTTGGAGTAGACATCCAAGTCATCTTACTTCTCCTTTGGGGCATTAATCAGATTGGCCCATTCCTCAATAGTTGATTGGTACCTTGTACCTTCATACATACAGACAATTCTTCCATCAAGATAAAAATAAGCTGTGGAGTATAATTGCATAACTAGCTCATCATTCCAGTTTGTGAACTTCTGTCCAACAAACTCATCAACTCCACAAGCCTTAAAGCTGTCATATACTCCTGGGTAGTGATCCTCATTTTCCTTTATGAATTTCCAGTCCACCCACCTCATGTCACAGACTATGGGCTTCTTATCCAATAGCACAGTCTCATAGAAGTCCTGCTGTTCCTTAGTGTGGAACCAGTAATCTACAACAGTTCTTCTCCTGATTGAGTATGGATCAGACAATCTCCACTGCCTGAGCCCTGCATCCTTCCTCAGCTTCATATTCTCAGCCACTGGATGAGCATCGTTGTGGTCTGGAATCTTGGGTTTGAGCTTCCTTAGGACTTGTCCTTCATCATCTTCCTCAACAGCAACTTCAGGCACTGGGGCCTTGTTCTTCTCAGCAGCTGGTATACTCCTGGTATTCCTCTTAGGTGCTGATTTGGCCTTGGAGGCAGCTTTGGGTGCTTCTTTGGGCTTTGATGTTACAGCCCCTGACTTTATGGCATCACCCATCAGCTTCTGTGTCTTGGGTGCTGGTGCAGCAACCTCTTCTTCCTCCTCCTCTTCCATCATGGAAGGTTGTCCAACAACTCTGGCCATAGTCTTTCTGACCCTTTCCTTTCTCTTCTTTCCTTCTGCAGCTGGCTCCTTGGGATCAGGTTTCTCTGGTTCTTGTGTTGATCCTCTAACCTTCAGCATAGGTGTCCTCTTGGCAGGGACCTTCCTA
The DNA here is from genome assembly GCF_018294505.1 of Triticum aestivum. NCBI lineage: Eukaryota > Viridiplantae > Streptophyta > Magnoliopsida > Poales > Poaceae > Triticum > Triticum aestivum. The sequence continues at coordinate 579,918,121 of NC_057795.1, forward strand.
TTCAGTCCAGGCTTTGTGGTCTTAGCTGAGCCATACTCCTTTTTGAGCACTACTTTCTTGGAAGTAGCCTCATCTTCAGCTGCCACATAGTCCTCATCTTCAGAGTCTGAGGTTCTCTTCCTTCTTGCTCTTGTGGCTGCTTTTGGCTAATTGCTAGGAGTACTTCTACTGCCATCATCTGAGGAACTGGAGGGACTAGTGCCTTCACTCATGTGAATCTGCTCTTCTTCCCTGTTCTGGCTATCACTTTGGTCTGACATGTTGAGAACTCTGAATGCTGACCCTGTGAATAGTTATGGATGAGATAGAATGGATGAGCATCACAAAATGCAGAGATTTTTGCAAAAGAATGATTCAAAAAACTTAGTTTTAGTTTTCCACAGAAAGCATTTCGGATCAACCAATTTTCAAACTTGGTGATACTGAAGCAGTTTTGGAACCTAAACTAGTGATCTCGGTCAGACTAAGTCACAGTTCGGTGGCACCGAGACTGCTAGGGTTTCACCGAGTCTTAAAATCGGTCACACCGATTAGCAATTCTCGGTCAGACCGAGAGTTACTAGTGCAATGGTGTTAGCCGAATCGGCGGGACCGAGTTTTTCAACTCGGTGGGTCCGAGATGGTTTCGGCGGAAACCTAACCCTAAATTTTCAAATCGCATCTATTCTACAAATTGTTTTGACTGGATAGATGTGTTTCAATCGTGGGAAGAATCATAATGTACACAATGTGCTGAGAATCAGACGAGGATAGCACTGTGATTGAGTTCATACCCTAATTCGGCGATGAACTCGCTACAGCGGCAACGGCGAGGATGAAATCCGCCGCCACAGGAGGCGGCTGGCGACGAAGTCGACGATCCGGAGACCTAGAAGGCAGAGCAAGCTATGCGCGGGCGAGAGGTTTGGAGAAAGTTTTCCAAAATTTTGCCCGTGTGTATATATAGCCCGACACTGTCGGTGTGACCGAGTTGAACAACTCGGTGGCATCGAGATGCATAACTGTTGTCAGTTACAGCAACTCGGTGAGACCGAAAAGTTCGAATCAGTTGCACCGAGATTGAAAACCCAGATCGACTTAGTGATCTCGGTATGACCGAAATGGAAGAATCGGTCAGAACGAAACACACAAAGAAGTTTTGGAAGTTTAAGTCTATGACGAATTGGGGACTCTGAGTGCTCCTCACACAGAGTGGTTCGAATCTGACTTGATCAAATTTTGTGATGTAGCATGAATAGAGTTTGAGACAAGAAAAGCATAGATATCTAGAGAAGGTTCTTATGCATTCTTGTCCATCCACTTGGCAAAAGAAAAAGAAACCAATCAATCAAAGCAACAAGTGGATGTCCTCGAATGAGTTAAATATGCAACCAACATGCTCACACAATAAGATGGCAAATGAAATATGTGGCAAAGCATGCACACCCAATTCTAGCATCTATCAAACAATTGGCGATGACTAGGTCATCTATATATGAGTATATTGACTTAGGAGTCAAATGAGAACATTTGATCATAGGTCATACTCATCGTTTAAGCTCAAGTGGGGTTACCACTTTTACATAATGCATTGATGTGTTCACATCATTAGAGTTGCTTTTGACTCAATTCTTAGAGTTAAGCTCCCCCTAGATGTGAGATCCCCCCTTAGAGGGATGAACTAACCTTGGGTTTTGTCGATGATGACTTCATGTAGGTGTTGAAGATGTGGATGCTTAATGTTGATGTAGATCATTTGGAGCAATCCTTTGGAGTGAGTTGCACTTTCAATACCTACATGGGTTAGTCCCACAAGGAACAAACAAGAATATCCATAGACATAGAGTGATGCACACACAATATGATGTCCATGAAAACATTAGGTTACCTTGTCCCTTGCCTTACCAACATGAGGGTTTGTGACTCCTTGAACTAGTGCAAGATATGGAGGTTGATTTCACTTGTCCTTGCCATAATGATATGAGTGAAGAATGTTGGCGGAGTCACCCTCAAGAACTCTCTAGTTCTTCTTCTTCAGGATCCACATCATCTTGATGGGAATCCTTGGAGTTGCAGTTGTACTTGATGAAGTAGAACTTGACATAGTCTTGGGAACCCACTTAACCAAGGCCTTAGGTGCTTCTTCAAATGCATCAATATCCTCTTGAAGCTTGTCCTTGCCTTTGTTCTTGTGGTCTTGTGGTGGAAGATCATCTTGTGCTTGTGTTCCCTTGAAGGAATTAGGATCATACTTCTCTTGTTGAGGAACAAACTTCATCTTGGGGTATTAATCTTCTTCCCACTCAACTCCATTGGCATTGAACTTTTGTTCAAAACCAACACCTTGATTCTTCCGGTGCCTTCCTTGCTTGCGTACAATTTCCTCGAATTGCTTACTCCCAGCAAGGCTTTTGTAAAAACCTTTCTCTATAATTCCCTTCAATAAGCTATTTTCTTGCTCAAGTGTAACTTGGCTAAGAGAATCATTAGTGGAATCAAGAGAACTACTAGAAGCAACAATATTGGATTTAGCATTATTATTGTTACTACTACTAGAGGAAGAATCCTTCTTGTTCTTGTTACTAGACTTGACTTGAGGCATGTAAGTAGATAAGAGTAAACGCTTGGCAATGTAAGAAGAACTTTTCTTGCGAAGATCATCATTGATTGCCTTTAAGAACTCATGCTCTTGCTCAAGATTGAGCTTTTCAAAGCGTAACTTCTCATGAGTCCTCAAAAGTTCTCGATGATCCCCTAAGATAGTTTCATGAGCTAACTTAAGAGTGTTTAGTTATTTAGTTAAAAGCTCAATATTCTCCTTATCATTGTCATTTGTTTTATCTTGTTTAGCATGATTAATTGATGTTTCATCATAGTATTCATCACTAGAGTTGTCAATAAGTAAATCATCATCACCTAACAAGTCATCTTCATCACTATTGAAATAAACATACTCGGGATGAGTTACCTTGGGGCCTTTAGCCATGAAGCATCTTACAATTCCTTCATTTGGGGAATCAAATATGTCGTAGGAGTTGGTCGACACAAGTGCTAGACCGGCAACACCTTCATCTTGAGTATGTTCGGAGTCGGAGTGATAGCTTCTCTCGGAGTGATGTTCAGAGTCGGAACCGGATACCCATTCACCAACATGAGCTTGATGTCTTCGTTTTGTGTAGCTCTTTGATGACTTGTCCTTCCTTTCCGAATCCTTGCTTCTCCGGGATGTTCTTCGTTCATAACGATCATCTGTACTCCTTCTCTCTCTTGGTGGTGATTCTTCTCTTCTACTTCTTCTCTTGGGAGAATCTTCTCTTCTCTTGTAGGGTGCCGTACACTCATTGGAATAGTGTCTGGGTCTCCCACAATTGTAGCAATTGCGCTCTCGACTGGAAGATCTTTTGTCATTGTAGGACTTTGACTTAGAGCTTCTTTCTTTGCTTCTACTCTTGTAGAATTTTGTTGAAATTCTTCACCATTAAGCTCAATTGTTAATTGAAGGTTTGTTTATCACTTGATGATGTAGGAGCTTCACATGATGCTTTGTAAGCACCACTTGACTTGTTGCGAAGTTCCTCTTTATCCTTGAGTGACATCTCATGAGCAACGATTCTACCAATGACTTCCGTTGGCTTGAGATTCTTGTAATTGGGCATCATTTGAATCAATGTGCACACGGTATCATACTTTCCATCCAATGCTCTTAAGATTTTCTTGATGATGAATCTGTCGGTCATCTCTTCACTTCCTAAGCCAGCAATCTCATTTGTGATAAGAGCAAGCCTAGAGTACATTTCAGCGACACCTTCACCATCCTTCATTTTGAACTTGTCAAGCTGACTTTGGAGCACATCCAACTTGGGTTCCTTAACGGAGTCGGTACCTTCATGCATATCAATCAAATAATCCCAAATTTCCTTTGCATTCTCAAGACGGCTGATTTTGTTGAATTCTTCAGGGCATAATCCGTTGAAGAGGACATCACAAGCTTGAGTGTTGTATTGCAGCATCTTCAATTCATCCGCGCTAGCTTCACAGTTTGGTTCCCTCCCATCAAAGAATTCACCTTGCAAGCCAATACACACAATAGCCCAAACGGCGGGGTTATGTCTGAGAATATGCATTTTCATCTTATGCTTCCAACTAGCAAAACTAGTACCATCAAAGTAAGGACCTCTACGGCGATAATTTCCCTCGCTAGACGCCATACTCTCCTAGGTTGTGAAACCAAGGCTATGACCACCAAAAGCTATGGAAATCAAAGCAAATGGAGACCAAGGCTCTGATACCACTTGTAGGACCTTGAAGTATGTCTAGAGGGGGGGGGGGGTGATTAGACTACTTAACCAATTAAAAACTTAACCTTTTCCCAATTTTAGCTTTTTGCAGATTTTAGCTATCTTTGCACAAGTCAAGCAATCTTCACACAATTCAAGCAAGCATGCAAAGAGTATATGAGCAGCGGAAATTAAAGCATGCAACTTGCAAGAATGTAAAGGGAAGGGTTTGGAGAATTCAAACGCAATTGGAGACACGGATGTTTTTGTCGTGGTTCCGATATGTGGTGCTATCGTACATCCATGTTGATGGAGACTTCAACCCACGAAGGGTAACGGTTGCGCGAGTCCACGGAGGGCTCCACCCAAGAAGGGTCCACGAAGAAGCAACCTTGTCTATCCCACCATGGCCGTCGCCCACGAAGGACTTGCCACACTAGCGGTAGATCTTCACTAAGTAGGCGATCTCCTTGCCCTTACAAACTCCTTAGTTCAACTCCACAATCTTGTCGGGGGCTCCCAAGTGACACCTAGCCAATCTAGGAGACACCACTCTCCAAGAAGTAACAAATGGTGCATTGATGATGAACTCCTTTCTCCTGTGCTTCAAATGATAGTCTCCCCAACACTCAACTCTCTCTCATAGGATTTGGATCTGGTGGAAAGAAGATTTGAGTGGAAATCAACTTGGGGAAGGCTAGAGGTCAAGATTCATATGGTAGGAATGGAATATCTTGGTCTCAACACATGAGTAGGTAGTTCTCTCTCAGAAATGGTAAGTTGGAAGTGTAGGTTTGTTCTGATGGCTCTCTCCACGAATGAAGAGGAGGTGGAGGGGTATATATAGCCTCCACACAAAATCTAACCGTTACACACAATTTACCAATCTCGGTGGGACCGAATCAACAAACTCGGTCGGACCGATTCAGTAAACCTAGTGACCGTTAGTGATTTCGGTGGGACTGACATGCAACTCGGTGGGACCGATATGGTTAGGGTTAGGGCATAACGTAATCTCGGTGAGACCGATTACACAAACTCGGTGAGACCGATTTTGGTAATTAGCTAACCAGAGAGTTGGTCAGGTAAACTCGGTGGGACTGATTCACTCTTTTCAGTGAGACCAAAATGTTACGAAAGGGAAACAGTGAGTTTACATTGCAATCTTGGTGGGACCGATCGCTCACTTTGGTTAGACCGAAACATTATGAAGGGAAACAGAGAGATTACAATCCCATCTCGGTGAGACCGAGATCCCTATCGGTGAGACCGATTTTCCTAGGGTTTGTGGCAGTGGCTATGACATCTGAACTCGGTGGCGCCAGATAGAAAGAATCGGTGGGACCGATTTTGACTTTAGGTTTAGGTCATATGTGGATATGAGAAAGTAGTTGAGGGTTTTTGGAGCATATCACTAAGCACTTGAAGCAAGAGGCTCATTAAGCAACACCTCATCCCTCCTTGATAGTATTAGCTTTTCCTATAGACTCAATGTGATCTTGGATCACTCAACTACAAAATGTAGAGTCTTGAACTTTTGAGCTTGAGCCAATCCTTTTGTCCTTAATATTTTGAGGGATCCACTTTCATCATCCATGCCATGCCATTCATTGAGCTTTCCTGAAATATTTGTCTTGGAATAGTATTAGCTCAATGAGCTATATGTTGATATGAATTACCAAAACCACCTAGGGATAGTTGCACTTTCACTTCCCTAGGTGATCTCCTGAAGAAGGCCAAGAGATTCTTCATCAGATCCATGAAGGGGATTGCGGCCATCACGCCGGTTCAAAGTCCCTGGTGGCCAAAGATTTCCATCATGGTTTTTACTGGCTCACGGCTCATGCTGATGCCGAGGATCTGGTCAGGAAGTGTGACGGGTGTCAGAAATTTTCACGTCGAGCTCATGTGCCGGCTCAAGAATTGAGGATGATACAAATTACTTGGTCGTTTGCTGTATGGGGGCTTGACATGGTTGGGCCTTTCAAAAGATCCAAGGATAAAAAGACTCACCTCTTGGTGGCAGTGGATAAATTCACAAAGTGGGTGGAAGCAGAGCCGGTCAGTAAGTGTGATGCGCCGACGGCGGTTCAATTCATGAAAAAGGTAATTTTTCGTTTTGTCTTGCCCCATAGCATCATAACTGATAATGGCACTAACTTGTCTAAAGGGGCCATGGAGGAGTTCTGTCAACGTGAGCATATCCGGCTTGATGTCTCATTAGTAGCTCACCCCCAATCCAATGGTCAAGCAGAAAGAGCCAATCAGGAGATTTTAAAGGGTATCAAGCCCCGGCTTTTAGTTCCTTTGCAACGAACGCCGGGTTTTTGGGTGGAGGAGTTACCATCAGTGTTGTGGAGCATCAATACTACCCCCAACAGATCTACGGGTTATACCCCTTTCTTCATGGTTTATGGAGCAGAGGCGGTTCTTCCTAGTGACATCCGCCATGACTTGCCCCGAGTGGCGGCTTATGTGGAAGCTAACAATGAGCAAGCACATCGAGAGGCACTTGACCTGTTGGATGAAAAGTGTGACTTAGCAGCAGCTCGCTCGGTGATTTACCAATAGGACCTGCGGCGTTATCACAGCTGTCGGGTTAAATCCAGAACCTTTCAAGAAGGCGACTTGGTTTTCCGGCTCATCCAGGATCAGACTGATGCACACAAGTTATCCCCACCTTGGGAAGGGTCCTTTGTGGTCAGTAAGAATTTGAACAACGGGTCATACTACCTTATCGACATTCGAGAGCGCAAAGACTCACGTAAGTCGGAAGAGGAGACCCGCCGGCCGTGGAATATAGCTCATCTTCGGCCTTACTACACTTGAGCCACCGACTCTTATGATGTACATGTCTTGGTGATGTATATGTTATCAGTAATAAAGCAGGACCTCTATCCTTTTCATCCCCAAAGATCATATGTCTTCATTGTCATAATTTCAAAAAGGCCATTGGGGGCTGATCGTATTCGAATCTAGCTTAACCCCTTTTTGGTCCGACCCAGATCATATTCGAATCAGAGTCGTTAAATATTCTTAAGGTCATTTGGGGGCTTCCTGTTCAAACATAGGTCATATTCAAACCAAAGAGAACATAGCTGTCAGTACCCACTTGATCGGCGCAATGCCAAAACTCACTTGGGGGCTTCTTGATCGTATTCGAATCATAGCTTAACCTCTCTTGGGTCCGACCCAGATCATATTCGAATCAGAGTCGTTAAATATTCTTAAGGTCATTTGGGGGCTTCCTGTTCAAACATAGGTCGTATTCGAACCAAAGAGAACATAGCTGTCGGTACCCACTTGATCGGCGCAATGCCAAAGCCATTAGGGGCTACATGATCATATTCGAACCCTAGCTTAACCCCTTTGGGACGGTTTACTGACCGTATTCGAATCAGAAACCTTAAGTTTGTCTTTTTTTTCTTTTTGCTTAAGTCTTTTTGAAAGAAAACTTTGGGTTTGTCTTATGATCTTTTTTGTCCATGATTCAAGACATATAAGGTTTTTTGAGCCGGCTTAACTTTGAAGCAATCAGTGGCCCGACTCGTGACAAATTCCAAAAGAGAGTCATGGTTTATAAACTGAGTCATCACCCTTACTGTCCAGGTCATTTAAGCCGGCAGTAAAAGCTTGATATTTCAGCTATGATGTTATCACAGTTATATTACAAGTTCTGATCAGAATTGTTTATAACTCATATTTCACATTTATAATTATGTGGGATAATTATGACCCACCCTACGGTGAGCCTCCGAGGGTCTCTGTGATCTACTTCCCTTTGCAGGATTGATTACATGATTTCTTATGCACAAAGGAAATAAAAAAGCATAAGGCAGGGTAAAAATATGATGGCGATTTAAACAGTGTTAAGGCATCAAAACGTGCACAAAGCCATGGCGCAGCAAAGTCTTTTCTACTCCTATTACATGACTCCCAGATGTCTACTACACAACCTTCTTCTTGTAGACGTTCTCGGTCTTGCAAGTGCATAGGTTTGTAGGACAGTAGCAAATTTTCCTCAAGTGGATGACCTAAGGTTTATACAACCGTAGGAGGCGTAGGATGAAGATGCTCTCTCTCAAACAACCCTGCAACCAAATAACAAAGAGTCTCTTGTGTCCCCAACACACCCAATACAATGGTAAATTGTATAGGTGCACTTGTTCGGCGAAGAGATGGTGATACAAGTGCAAAATAGATAGTAGAAATAGGTATTTGTAATCTGAAATAATAAAAACAGCAAGGTAACAAGTGGTTAAAGTGAGCATAAACGGTATTGCAATGATAGGAAATAAGGCCTAGGGTTCATACTTTCACTAGTGCAAGTTCTCTCAACAATAATAACATAGATAGATCATATAACAAGCCCTCAACATGCAACAAAGAGTCACTCCAAAGCCACTAATAGCGGAGAACAAATGTAGAGATTATGGTAGGGTACGAAACCACCTCAAAGTTATTCTTTCGAATCGATCTATAACAGAGTTCGTACTAGAATAACACCTTAAGACACAAATCAACCAAAACCCTAATGTCACCTAGATACTCCATTGTCACCTCAAGTATCCGTGGGCATGATTATACGATATGCATCACACAATCTCAGATTCATCCAACCAACATAAAATTACTTCAAAGAGTGCCCCAAAGCTACTACCGGAGAGTCAAGAACGTGTGCCAACCCCTCTGCATAGGTTCCCAATGTCATGAAACCCGCAAGTTGATCACCAAAACATACATCAAGTGGATCAATAGAATAACCCATTGTCACCACAGTTATCCCACGCAAGACATACATCAAGTGTTCTCACAAAAGACTCAATCCGATAAAATAACTTCAAAGGGGAAACTCAATTCATCACAAAAGAGTAGAGGGGGAGAAACATCATAAGATCCAACTACAATAGCAAAGCTCGGGATACATCAAGATCGTGCCATAGAGGGAACACGAGAGAGAACACGGGAGGGAGAGATCAAACACATAGCTACTGGTACATACCCTTAGCCCCGAGGGTGAACTACTCCCTCCTCGTCATGGATAGCGCCGGGATGATGAAGATGGCCACCGGTGATGGATCCCCCCTCCGGCAGGGTGCCGGGAAGGGCTCCCGAGAGGCTTTTGGTGGCTACAGAGGCTTTCGGTGGCGGAACTCCCGATCTATCTTCTCCTTTGGAAGTTTTACGATACGTAGGTATATATGGGTGCAAGGGGTACGTCGGTGGAGCTTCGGGGGCCCCACGAGGCAGGGGGCGTGCCCTAGGGGGATGGGCGCGCCCCCCACCCTCGTGGCCAGCTCCCGTATCTTCTGACGTAGAGTCCAAGTCTATCCGTTGGCTTTCCTTCCAAAAATAACTTCTCCAGTTGATTTCGTTCCGTTTCGACTCCATCTGATATTCCTTTTCCCTGAAACACTGAAATAGGCATAAAATAGCAAATATGGGCTGGGCCTCCAGTTAATAGGTTAGTCCCAAAAATAATATAAAAGTGGAAAATAAAGCCCAATATAGTCCAAAACAGTAGATAAAGTAGCATGGAGCAATCAAAAATTATAGATACGTTGGAGACGTATCAAGCATCCCCTAGCTTAATTCCTGCTCGTCCTCGAGTAGGTAAATGATAAAAAAGAATTTTTGATGCGGAGTGCTACTTTGGCATAATTTCAATGTAAATCTTCTTAATTGTGGTATGAATATTCAGATCCGAAAGATTCAAGACAAAAGTTCATATTGACATAAAAATAATAATACTTCAAGCATACTAATCAAAGCAATCATGTCTTCTCAAAATAGCATGGCTAAAGAAAGTTCATCCCTACAAAATCATATAGTTAGGCTATGCTTCATTTTTGTCACACAAAGATGTTCCCAACTTCTATACCCCCGATGACAAGCCAAGCAATTGTTTCATACTTAAATAATCTCAAACTTTTTCAACCTTCAAGCAATACATGAGCGTGAGCCATGGATATAGTGCTATGGGTGGAATAGAATATGATGATGGGGATTGTGTGGAGAAGACAAAAAAGGAGAAAGTCTCACATTGACGAGGATAATCAATGGGCTATGGAGATGCTCATTGATTGATGTCAACATGAGGAGTAGGGATTGCAATGCAACGGATGCACTAGAGCTATGAATGCTCAACAAAAGAAAACTAGTGGGTGTGCATCCAACTTGCTTGCTCATGAAGACCTAGGGCATTTGAGGAAGCCCATCGTAGGAATATACAAGCCAAGTTCTATAATGAAAAATTCCCACTAGTATAAAAAAGACAACATATGAGACTCACTACATGAAGAACAAGGTGCTACTTTGAAGCACAACTTATGAGACTCACTATATGAAGAACAAGGTGCTACTTTGAAGCACAAGTGTGGAAAAAGAGATAGTAGCATTGCCCTTTTTTTGGGCCTTCCTTTTTTTTTCTTTTGGCCTTTCTCTTTTTTTGGGGCAATGATCTAATAATGATGATCATCACACTTCTATTGATTACAACATAAGGATTACAACTCGAAACTTAGAACAAGATATGACTCTATATGAATGCCTCCGGTGGTGTACCGGGATGGTGCAATGAATCAAGAGTGACATGTATGAAAAATAATGCATGGTGGCTTTGCCACAAATACGATTTCAACTACATGATCATGCAATGGCAATATGATAAAAGTAATGTATGTCATGAATATGATGATGGAAGTTGCATGGCAATATATCTCGGAATGGCTATGGAAATGCCATGATAGGCAGGTATGGTGGCTGTTTTGAGGAAGATATAAGGAGGTTTATGTGTGATAGAGCGTATCGTATCACGGGGTTTCGATGCACCGACGAAGTTTGCACCAACTCTCAAGGTGAGAAAGGGTAATGCACGGTACTTAAGAGGCTAGCAAAGGCGGAAAGGTGAGAGTGCGTATAATCCATGGACTCAACATTAGTCAAAAGAACTCATATACTTATTGGAAAAATTTAGAAGTCATCAAAAATCAAGTACTATGCACATGCTCCTAGGGGGATAGATTGGTAGGGAAAGACCATCGCTCGTCCCCGACCGCCATTCATAAGGATGCACAAGCCAGGTACACTTCATGTTTCAAATTTGTTACACAACTTTAACCATACGTGCATGCTACGGGACTTGCAAACTTCAACACAAGCATTTCTCAAATTCACAATTACTCAACTAGCACGACTTTGATATTATTACCTCCATATCTCAAAGCAATTATCAAGCATCAAACTTATCTTAGTATTCAACGCACTCAAAAGAAAGTTTCACATATCTTGAATACCAAGTATATTAACATTAAACAAATTACCATGCTATTAGAGACTCTCAAAATAATCTAAGTGAAGCATGAGAGATCAATAGTTTCTTTAAAACAAATCCACCACCGTGCTCTAAAAGATATAAGTGAAGTACTAGAGCAAATGACAAACTACTCTGAAAGATATAAGTGAAGATCAATGAGTAGCTAAATAATTATGCAACTATGTGAAGACTCTCTCTCATTTAAGAATTTCAGATCTTGGTATCTTATTCAAACAGCAAGCAAAGCAAAATAAAATGACAATGCAAGGATAGCACAACTCATGTGAAGAAGCAAAAACTTAGGCTCAACCGATACTAACCGATGATTGTCGAAGAAGAAAGGTTGGATGCCTACCGGGGCATCCCCAAGCTTAGATGCTTGAGACTTCTTGAAATATTATCTTGGGGTTCCTTGGGCATCCCCAAGCTTGAGCTTTTATGTCTCCTTAATTCCTCTCATATCATGGTTTCTCTTCTTTTTATCAAAAGTTTCATTCACAACAAACTCAACAAGGTCTCGTGAGATCGGTTAGTATAAACCAATGCAAAACCTTATCATCTTCTACTGTAACAAATTACTAAAATTATTATTCAACATTTCATACTAAATGCCTCTGCATATTTAATACTCCTATCCTCAAATAGAATCATTAAACAAGCAAACATACACAAACAATGCAACCATAACAGCAATCTGCCAAAACAGTACAGTCTGTAAAGAATGCAAGAGTATCAATACTTCCCTGACTCCAAAAATTATGAACTAAAATTCTCACTGTAATAAATTTATCTGATCTTAGTATGCAAAAAGATTCAACGTTATACCATTCTCTGACTTTTCTAGGGAATTTTTGCAACAGCGCTAAAATTTCTGTTTTCAAACAGCAACATGTATACAAGCAAAATAAGCATGGCAAAGGCTATCCTTGACTTTTTTATTGAAACTAAAGATGCAAAACATTATTATAACTAACAGAAAGCAAAAACTAACAAAACAAAATGACGCTCCAAGCAAAACACATATCATATGGTGAATAAAAATATAGCTCCAAGTAAAGTCACCGATGAACGAAGACGAAAGAGGGGATGCCTTCCGGGGCATCCCCAAGCTTAGGCTCTTGGTTGTCCTTGAATATTACCTTGGGGTGCCTGGGGAATCCCCAAGCTAAGGCTCTTGCCACTCCTTATTCCATAGTCCATCGAATCTTTACCCAAAACTTGAAAACTTCAACCACACAAAACTCAAACAAAACTCGTAAGCTCCGTTAGTATAAGAAAATAAAACCACCACTTAGGTACTGTAATGAACTCATTCTTTATTCATATTGGTGTTAAACCTAATGTATTATAACTTCTCTATGGTTCATACCACTTAATACTAGCCATAGATTGATCAAAATAAGCAAACAACACAATGAAAACAGAATCTGTCAAAAACAGAACAGTCTGTAGTAATCTGTATCAAACGTATACTTATGGAACCCCAAAAATTATGAAATAAATTGATGGACCTGAGAAATTTGTCTATTAATCATGTGCAAAAAGAATCAACCTAAGATCACTCTCCAGTAAAAAAAAGGCAGTTAATCTCGTGAGTGCTAAAGTTTCTGTTTTTTACAGCAAGATCACATAAACTTCACCCAAGTCTTCCCAAAGGTTCTACTTGGCACTTTATTGAAACAAAAGCTATAAAACATGATTACTACACTATCATAATCACGTGGACACACAAAAAACAGTAAAGGTAAATATTGGGTTGTCTCCCAACAAGAGCTTTTCTTTAATGCCTTTCTAGCTAGGCATGATGATGACAATGATGCTCACATAAAAGATAAGAATTGAAACATAACGGGAGCATCATGAAGAATATGACTAACACATTTAAGTCTAACCCACTTCCTATGCATAGGGATTTTGTGAGCAAACAACTTATGGGAACAATAATCAACTAGCATAGCAAGGTAACACAAGCATAGCTTCAAGAATTTAAGCACATAGGGAGGAAACTTGATATTATTGCAATTCCTACAAGCATATGTTCCTCTCTCATAATAATTTTCAGTAGCATCATGAATGAATTCAACAATATAACCAGCACCTAAAGCATTCTTTTCATGATCTACAAGCATAGAAAATTTACTACTCTCAACATAAGAAAATTTCTTCTCATGAATAGTAGTGGGAGCAAACTCAACAAAATAACTATTATGTGATTGAAAATTAAGATCAAGATGACACGTTTCATGGTTATCATTATTATTTAAAGCATACGTGTCATCACAATAATCATCATAGATAGGAGGCATGCTTTCATCATAGTAAATTTGCTCATCAAAGCTTGGGGGACAAAAAATATCATCTCCATCAAACATAACTTCCCCAAGCTCGTGGCTTTGTATATCATTAGCATCATGGGTATTCAGGGAATTCATACTAACAACATTGCAATCATGCTCATCATTCACATATTTTATGCCAACCATTCTATGTAATTCTTCTTCTTGCACTTGAGCACAATTTTCCTTTCCATCATTCTCACGAAAGATATTAAAAAGATGAAGCGTGTGAGAAAAACTCAATTCCATTTTTTTGTAGTTTTCTTTTATAAACTAAACTAGTGATAAAACAAGAAACAAAAAGATTCGATTGCAAGATCTAAAAATATACCTTCAAGTACTCACCTCCCCGGCAACGGCGCCAAAAAAGAGCTTGATGTCTACTACACAACCTTCTTCTTGTAGACGTTGTTGGGCCTGCAAGTGCACAGGTTTGTAGGACAGTAGCAAATTTCCTTCAAGTGGATGACCTAAGGTTTATCAACCCGTAGGAGGCATAGGATGAAGATGGTCTCTCTCAAACAACCCTGCAACCAAATAACAAAGAGTCTCTTGTGTCCCCAACACACCCAATACAATGGTAAATTGTATAGGTGCACTAGTTCGGCGAAGAGATGGTGATACAAGTGCAAAATAGATAGTAGAAATAGGTATTTGTAATCTGAAATAATAAAAACAGCAAGGTAACAAGTGGTAAAAGTGAGCGTAAACGGTATTGCAATGATAGGAAACAAGGCCTAGGGTTCATACTTTCACTAGTGCAAGTTCTCTCAACAATAATAACATAGATAGATCATATAACAAGCCCTCAACATGCAACAAAGAGTCACTTCAAAGCCACTAATAGCGGAGAACAAACGTAGAGATTATGGTAGGGTACGAAACCACCTCAAAGTTATTCTTTCGGATCGATCTATAAAAGAGTTCATACTAGAATAACGCCTTAAGACACAAATCAACCAAAACCCTAATGTCACCTAGATACTCCATTGTCACCTCAAGTATCCGTGGGCATGATTATACGATATGCATCACACAATCTCAGATTCATCCAACCAACATAAAAGTACTTCAAAGAGTGCCCCAAAGCTACTACAGGAGAGTCAAGAATGTGTGCCAACCCCTATGCATAGGTTCCCAATGTCACGAAACCCGCAAGTTGATCACCAAAACATACATCAAGTGGATCAATACAATAACCCATTGTCACCACGGTTATCCCACGCAAGACATACATCAAGTGTTCTCATAAAAGACTCAATCCGATAAAATAACTTCAAAGGGGAAACTCAATTCATCACAAGAGATTATAGGGGGAGAAACATCATAAGATCCAACTACAATAGCAAAGCTCGAGATACATCAAGATCGTGCCATAGAGGGAACAAGAGAGAGAGAGAGAGAGCAAACACATAGCTACTGGTACATACCCTCAGCCCCGAGGGTGAACTACTCCCTCCTCGTCATGGATAGCGCCGGGATGATGAAGATGGCCACCGGTGATGGATCCCCCCTCCGGCAGGGTGCCGGGAAGGGCTCCCGAGAGGGTTTTGGTGGCTACAGAGGCTTGCGGCAGTGGAACTCCCGATCTATCTTCTCCTCTGGAAGTTTTACGATACGTAGGTATATATGGGTGCAAGGGGTACGTCGATGGAGCTTCGGGGCCCCCATGAGGCAGGGGCGCGCCCTAGGGGGGTGGGCGCGCCCCCCACCCTCGTGGCCAGCTCCCGTATCTTCTGACGTAGAGTCCAAGTCTATCCGGTGGCTTTCCTTCCAAAAATAACTTCTCCAGTTGATTTCGTTCCGTTTCGACTCCGTCTGATATTCCTTTTCCTCGAAACACTGAATTAGGCATAAAACAACAAATATGGGTTGGGCCTCCGGTTAATAGGCTAGTCCCAAAAATAATATAAAAGTGGAAAATAAAGCCCAATATAGTCCAAAACAGTAGATAAAGTAGCATGGAGCAATCAAAAATTATAGATACGTTGGAGACGTATCACTCCTCGAGTCAAAATGATCAAGCATTGTTTTTTTAGTAAGGCTACAAATATGAGCCGCCCGACGGATTAGTTCTCTTGATTGCCTGAAGCTTCCGGATCAACACTTTCCACTTCTTCGTCCTGCTCCTGGTCCTGGAAGGTTGATGACGACCAGTTAATGCCACTCAAAGCTTTAAATTCATCTTCGTCATCAACTAGCCCGGCAGGGTCAATCTCAGGAGCGAAGGTATGCTTACGAGTTGGTGGAATCAGGCTTGTCAGGGTATACTATGGTGTTTGAATTCTGCGGTTCTCCACATCATAACCCACCTGGTACTTGGAGAGATCTGCTTCTTCAGCAATTACGGTGGCCACAGGGTGTATTGCCTTCACACAGACAGCAAAATATTCTTATTCAAAGGGCACACCGTCTTATTTGAGGCTCGGATACCCAATGGCAATGTCAGCCGGGTCTAGTTCTGGAAGCCAAGCCTTGGCCCGGCTCAACGCAGCTACATCACCAGATCTTGCAAACGCTCTCTTCAGTTCCGTAATCCGTTGGGGCAACACAGAAAGGTTTCTTAGCACATCCTCCAACAGTGTAGGAACTTCATTGAACATAGCCACACTGGCTAAGGCACGCTGAGACCCGGTGTAGAGTTGCTCCACCAGGGTATAAACCGCCTTCAGCTTTATCAGCAAGTCCTGGTTCATATTTGAGCTCCTGGGGCCTGCATAGCAATGTCATGTGCGTTAAGAAACAAATTTATATGATCATGGAAAAGTATAGTTTCTCTAACTTGCAGGGCGACTTACCAAAGATTGCGGTAACCATTTGAGTCACACGACGGTTTAAGCCGGACAATTCATTGGTTGCCTTTTCAAGAGCCGCCTCTGAATCAACAGCCCGTTGGGTTAAAGCATTCTTTTCATCAGCCCAAGTTTTTCTCTCTGCTTCAAAGTCGACCTTCATATTCTCTTGTTCAGATACACTGAATTCAAACTTGGAGTTGGCCTTCTAGGTCTTTGTTTCTTGAGCTTGCAGGCGTTTCTTCAAGTCAGCAATTTCTGTTTGCAATTGACTGCTGGTAACCTCCACAAATACCGGATCAAAATCATGATTATTAGCATATTATATTCAAGTCCCAAGCACCTTGCAAGCAAGACTACTTGGTACTTGGGGGCTAATATCTACCGCAGAAGTTTATGGCGGCTCATAAGATTGGCGATTCACAAAATTAAAGTCCCGAGCACTTTGCAAGCAAGAATACTTGGCGCTTGGGGGATAATGCATATTGCAATTCACATTACACAGTTGATATGATTTATATAAGCATCTGAAGGACCGGCTCATTCACTTTGGTTAAACCGGCCCTTGGGGGCTACGGATTAAGACGGAGTTTTACAGATTTCTAATTTAAAGGCATTATTAATAAGTGTCTAATGCTTTTCTTAAGTCTACAACATATTATTCATAATCAATAGACTTGGGGGAGAAAGGAGGTCATACCTCAAATTTGTGGTGCATCTGTTTCACCATGTCGATTTCAACATCGCGGCTATTGTGCACTTGGCTGAGATAACCAGATAAAATTTCTCCGGCATTCATATGAGAATAATCCGTAAGGTCGAATCTGACCTTACGGCGTACCAGGAGTTCTTCCCTGGCAGTGCATTGGGCAAGCACAGTAGGCCGTCCCGACTTAGTGTAGCTGGTCTTGGTAATCTCAACTTCAGCTTCTTGAGGGTCGCTTGTCTTAACGGGGCTTGAGACTTCTGGATTAACAGATCCGTCAAGTGCTTGCTCGGCAGGAGGGTCAGTAGCCGACGTTGGCGGCTCATGTGCTGGCTCGGGTGGCGGTTCAGGAGCAGAGGTTTCAGGAACAACCGTCTGAAGCACCGGTTCTTGGAGAATTGGTTCATCAACCGGCTTGTCCTTCTTAGACTTCTTGCTCACCTTTGCTTTGCCGCTGTACAAAGGTTTAAAGGTCTGTATAAGCATTGAAATTCAAGAATACAAGGAAATTAAAGTCATCATTACCTTGGAGCAGTCTTGAAAGCCAGCAGATTTGACTGGATAGAGTCGCCGGAAGAAGGAGAGGTTTCCTGGTAATTCAATTCAGAAGGATTCAATGGCTGACGAGTAAGACCCGCCAAAGGGTAAGAAGAATCTAAGACGGAGATGACCTCATTCCGAAGTTTTCTTGGTGTGTTGGGTAAGCCATAGGAGAGCTTTGCATTTTTGCTAGTACGGGTCTGCCTCCGACTCTCATGAATCTGTCGCTTCAAAAGAAATTGAGGATCTTGATAAGCTAAAGGATGTGAAAACCTTACTTTCCGGGTTACTTGGTGGATTTTTGGGTGCGGCAAAGGCTCTGAGTCGGAGGAAATGATATTTACCTCTTCTTCCATCCCGTGGCTCGTGCCCGTGTCATCCTGATCATAATCAGTATCAATAAGGTAATTAAAAAATGAACCAAGGGAGTCAAGGGCTACCTCCGACTCAGAAGAATCATCTAGCTGAAGCTGCTCAGAACCGCTGGGTTTCTTTCCGCGTTTCTTTGCGGCGGCTCTCCTAGCGGCTCTCTTAGCCTTCCTGTCCCTTTTTGCGGCTTCATGGTCATATTTAACTTTCCAAAACTTGTCATCAACCTGTGAAAGTCAGCAAAGGTTTGAGTACAGGAAAAAGCATCAATATTGGAGATAAGTTGTTCGGCTTGGTGATTTACCTTTAGAGACGGATTAGTTTTGCAGAAAGGGCGTAAGACCACTTTGCCGCAGTCTATCAAGCTCTCATTAAGAAGACATTTTGTCATGTCATTAACGACATGATCAGGGAGATTGTCAGGACTATGGCACTGAGGGTCATCTTTCTTGCCCGAGTAATTGCACATTAGACCGGGGTGGCGGCTTAATAGAATGATCCGCCAGGCGTGCCAGACCCGGACCAAGTCAATACCATTGAGACCGTTCCCCAGAAGAGCCTTGATTTTGGCCAAAGTAGGGGCAAGTGTTTTGCGTTCGGCGGCTTTTATTTTGTTGGGCAGTGGATGATTGGAGTCCAGACGCAGGGCACGAAAACCAGGCAGAGGATTCTCACCAGCCAGGGAGGTATCTTGGCAATAAAACCATGTCTGATTCCAGTCCTTTGGATGGCTCGGCGGGTTGACATAAGGAAAAATGACGCCCCTACGACGTTGGATTGAGACGCCGCTGAGTTCCAAGCTCTGTCCGCTGGCACATTCATTTTGGCGGTTTAAGTAAAATAACTCTTTGAATAGTAGCATATTGGGTTCTTCTCCAAGGTACACCTCGCTGAACATTTGGAAATTTTAGATATTAGACACGGAATTGGGTCCAATGTCTTGAGGGCGGAGATCAAAGAAATTCAGGACGTCGCTGAAGAAGTTTAACCCGGGCGGTGAGAAACCCCGGTTCATAGTATCCGTAAAGACAATCACCTCCCCTTCCTTGGGTTGAGGTCTCTCTTCAGCCGGGTCAGGGGCACGGTATGACATGACATCCCTTTTTTGGCAAATAGCCAACTTTTACAAAGTCTTAGAGAGTCTGCTCGGTGCCAACACATGGGACCCAGTTGCATGAAGTGCTTGTTTTGGGTGCCATGATGATGAAAGCCTAGGACAGGATAAAAATTTCCGGTTTAAGTTTAAGCCGGAGGAAGTGTCAATATTCAAATATGGCGGCTTATCTCGGGGCCTAATGGTATGAGGATAATTATGATGAATTATTTAAGTCGCCATAAGCATCATTGGCAGTTCTGGTCAAGATTGTCAGCTAAAGGATTATCTTCTAAACCGGTGATAAGAATCGCCATGACTAGGGGGGTCTAACAGATACAGATTTTTGCCTAAGAGCGGCATAAACAAGTTTCACAAAATACAGTTGCTATTTTGGATCAAACAACTGTTCAGAAAAGAAAAAATTCTAGACCTAAAAACAGAATACAGATGAGTTCATCAGTTCTAAAAGGCCTCTTTTCAGTATATACATGATCTGCTGATATCAAAAATGTGTGCAAAATAGTTATTGCATGAGTTTTGCACTATTCTCGGATCAGAGGAGGCTGTAGTATAGAGTTACGAAGAACTAAGATGAGCAGCGAAGAACACAGGAAAAACTTACGAACCCTAATGCAGATCTGGAGCAGGGAAGGAGGAAAGCTTACGGTTGCAGGGTTTCTGCGGAGATTCGCCGCCGTTTTTCTGGACAGGCTCAGGTCGATGCAGCAGCCGAGGTCGATGAAGACGAGGGGCGCGACGGCGGCGACGGAGCTCGAGCAATAGTAGGAGCGCGAGGAAGAAGATGCGGAAAGGGGAAGAATGAGAAAGGACCTGGTCGGGTCTATTTATAAGGAAAAACAGATGACTGGGCACGAAAAACGAGGAGGGCAAAGGCATAAGTTATCCAACTACAAGGATGCCTCGATTTTCGGGATGGTCTGTAAGATAAGGATCCAGATATATTGGATAAAGCATAAATTGATGACTGATGACATCACAGCGGGTTATCCAAAATCCAGAGGATGATGTCACGGCGGGTTAAAGCTATCACACAAGCAGGGAGCACAAGATTTTTAAAGTATTGAAGATTGACATGAACCAGTTCAAATCAATCTGGGGCCTAATGTTGGGGATATACCTATTAGGTATGACCAGCCCAGGAGGGGCCGAATCACACCTATGACAAAGCCCATTGAAGGCACTTGAAGATGGCGGGTCACTAAGGCCCAAGGCCCAGAGGCGACTTAAGGCCTATAGAGACAAACCACCATGTATGAGTAAACTTGTATTGTAAGGTAGAAACGAAGGGAGACCGAGCCGGACACTGTTTATGAACCGGCCGGGACTCTGTGAGCCGCTGCGCGTCGACCTCTGTATATAAAGGGACGACCTGGCGGCGGTTTAGGGCAAGTAACATCAGATCGAGAACTAGGTCAAGCGGGTTCGCTCCCTGGTTATCGATTCACAAGCAATCCCATCCAAAACTGGATCGTAGGCTTTTTCCTTCACCGCAAGGGGCCGAACCAGTATACCTCGTGTCCTTTGTCCCGTTTAACCCCTTTAAGCTTCCTAGTTGCGATGGCTCCACGACTAAGTCCTTACGCTAGGACATCTGACGTGACAATTCCATGACAGTTAGGCTGATACCATGTTGGAAGGGAATAGAAAGAGATTGGTGTAATTGTTGGATGTATTATTGAGCCTCGAGGGCGAGTATATATTGAGTACAAAGACTTGGAGGGCAAGACGCCTCTCCTATAGATAAGATAGGAGGCGGGTTATAAATCCTAGACTATCAGACACATGTAACCCAAATATATCTCTAATATTCCTGACATTGCCATGGGGAGTTTGTGGTGACGTGGCGGTGCACCGGTGGATCCCAGTGGCGTGTTCCGCCGCATCTTCAGGTGTTATTTGTAGATCTTTGAACTATGCTTCTGCCAGCGTGGTCAAGCGATGGCCGTTGTTCCTCCTTGCGACGTGCTGGTCTTTGACCGAGGCTGGTGACTTCCCGTCCATGTTTCAATCCATCTGCAGGTTCAAGATCACGCCGGCTTTGCGTGGGAGCGGCGGCAACGGCGCGCCCCCAGCCCGCGTTGGACGTGTGGTTGGTCGGCTCCCAACAGCCTGTTTGTAATTTTCTATCATGTGGGGGTGCTTTGTACCTTTGGCTTGTTTTAATATAGTTTGGAGGTCTCTTCCAAAAAAAATCCTTGGGAGCAGACCCAACACAACCACCGACGCGAGCTCATTCATTTGTGGAAAGATGGCCTCCCCGCAATGTCTTTACGAGATCTCGTAAATTCTTCAAAAATCACTTTTAGGGGAATTTTTTCCGGAGATTGAGAAAAGGGCTCACCTAAGAAACTCCTCTAAATATCATGGACACCCCATAAAACCGCTTTTACGGAACTTGCAAAAAGAAAAGAAAAAACACTCTACGAGTAAATTTTTACCTGTGCTCTTGGAGATGCTCTATCTCCAACCATACATGTCACATTTGGAATCCAACAAACGAGTGTGAGACAGGCCCGCCAACAAACGAGCGTGAGACAGGCCCGGCCGGCTGTCCACATCTGTAGCCCTGACTCTCATGTCTAAACCCTCAAATTCTTACACAAGCATGCACATAGATTAACACACGCACTTTGACTTCTAGCACGTAATACATTGTACTGACATTGCACGTGGGAGTTCATACACCATGAGACAATCAAAATAATGGCATGTTCTACTATTTTTTCATACTCCCTCTATTTTTTCCGAAATGATAAAGTTTCTGCATTCATCAAGAAAAAAAGAGTTGCTCGGTTAATTAGGGAAAATAAGCAAAAACCAGATTGTACAGTTGATTATGGAAAATCGGGCGAAAACCATCACAACCGCTAAGCAGTGCACACAAGAGACCCACACGCACCACTTCAACGAGGGCATCGCCGAAACAGCACGTAGGCTATTCATATATATAGGGCCTAACGCGTTTTTTGAGACTAAATTTGACCACATATTAGATCAATAATATATGGCATGCAAGTTACACAAAGCATGCCGTCAAATTCATATGTGAAAGGAGGTTTAATGATATAATTTTTACATTATACATCTCATATACTATTAATCTTATCAATAGTCAAAGGCAGTCTCGAAAAACACATTAGCCCCTATATATATGGACGGGGGGAGTAACTAAATTAACACTATATGGATAGGTTAATTTCATCATCGACAGTAGCCCTTGCCCTTGCCCTTGTTCTCGTGGTCGCAGAAGTAGCGATCGAAGACACAATATAAGACACAATATAGGCCGAGGCGGATCTTCTTGACGTCGGAGCTGGATGTTTCAGACGTGGCACATGATAAGTTTAGAACCTCCTCTTTGAGGGCGGGGACACTGAGGGCATAGACGATCAGGGTTTCCTCCACCACGAGGTTACTCGCAGACCGGGATTGCGGCTTTGTCATGATCCGGGCCCGGGCATCCTCGTCGCCGACCATCGTTTCATGGCACCGGCACGACATGCCTTCTCCCTTCACAGCGGAGACGCCATCCCTCGACCCGGGCTTCATTTTGAACAAACAATCTCATCTAGCGGAATTTGAGCCTCACGTAGTGGTTTTAATGAAAAAAAACACACTTCCTAATATAAGCCGAGGCGCTTCTTCCTCTTCCCACGACATTTTCTATCACACTAGTCACTGATGCTTCTTTGCGTGTTGGCATTCCTAGCCGTGTTTTTATGGCAACAATTTCTACATTAAGTTAGTTCAAAGAACAAATTGCGCGACAACCAGTGACGTCTTTTGTGCTACTCATCCCCGAACAAACAACATAAAACCGCTGAGTCCTTATTAGCTTTGCCAAATGGTAATGAGTTTACCCTTATTTAAAAAAACATTGCTACCTTCTTGGCGAACCTAGAAGACGCTAACCAAGGGGGCGGGAAAAATCAGGGGGATAGGTGCTATATATATGGTATTTCCTTGAACTCCCCTCAATCTTTCAGCATGACTTTCACCATTTATTATCAAATTATGAATTATAATAAGTTATATTATGTAGTCGATTATGTGACCAAAGTTATGCTTAAATTTTTGTGTGCTCTCTTTACGGTACACTATGTGTAGGGACTAGGTTGTTTCCGGCAACAAGAGTTACCCAAATGGACTCTTAGATGAAATAAATTAAGAGTTGTTCTTAAATTCCTCCATCAACGTCTCTATACTAATCTAGCTCCTCTTGGGGTGGTTGAATTGCCCGGTGTCGTTCACTGGGCGACTCGGGTGGCGATCTGATCCCTTTTTTGGTCCATCCTCTCCATATGTCCTCTCCTCGCCGCCATCGGCTTTCCCACGCGGCTGACGGCGGTGGTGGGGCACCCCTCCCATGTCGTTTAGAAAGTGATCTGACGACATACGAGCAACAACTAGACACCGAGAAGGTGGAGATTGCAACGACTGGGTCGGATCATGGTGCAGCCTCGAAGCATCGAGTGCCCCTACAGTGCAGGGGTGCATCGGGTTAAGGTGGTGGATTGGTGATCAAGTTGTAGATGTCGCGACCGTCTCCCTTGCTGCCCACTGGGAGGTGGCGGCCTGGTGGTTCCTCCAACATGACACAAGGCAGGTGGCATCATGGATCTAGTCGTATGCTGCTAGCTGGCATTGCCCAAGACCGTAGTGGTTGCGGTAGCAATCGGACGACGTCGCTTGAGGTGTTTCAACCTTCTGATCCGGCGAAAACGGCAATTTCCCGCGTCACATGGTTCAAGGCTTGCGTCGAAGACGACATAGCTAGTACCAGCGTGTGATGTTGTCTCCGATGGAAATCAGCCATGGGCTACTACTTGTGAGGATGGTGTAGGGCCTCTGAATCATCCCGAACTCAGGATTTTAGCGGTTGTCGATTTCCTTCCTCCCTGTCAATGACTCGGTCGTGTTGTGGCGAGTGGCTCTCGCCATGGCTCGTGAGCCCGTAATCAGGACCTTGCGCCTATGCAACTGTAGGGGTCGAGGCAAGTGGAAGAGACAACTTTGAGTGGGTGGTACTTTTTGATTACCTCGTCTCGATCTCCGGAGTGAAAAACATGGCCTATTGCACCGGGGTGATAGGCCATGTATGACCATGAAAAACATGGCCTATTGCTCTGGGGCGAAAAACATAGTCTGTTGCTCTGGGGTGATAGGCCATGTATTACCATATACAAAGTAAGTGATAAAAAGAACGATTGACGACATACAACAGTGACCATCGAAGGCCTATACAACAATGATTAACATGGCCTACTACTTCAGGACGTTTGGTTATCTATGGTAATGGCGGCGTTCACACCGTCGTTACCATGATGATGGCATTGCTCGGAGTTTTCTCATACTTGATCTTCAAGGTGAAGACTCATGATCTGATCTTTTGGGGGTTGGATCGGGCGGTGATGGTGCATATCATTTTCTTTCTAGAGGCGTCATTTTTGGAGAACATTCTTTGTAGTCTTTGTGTTGTGAAAACATGGTTGGTGCCGATCGTCATGGTTGTATGTCGTCAATCGTTGTTTATATCGCTTTTTTTCGCCCATGCATAGCTTCGGTCTTCTATGATTTTGCTAGTTGTTGTCATGATATTTTGCATGCGTGCGTTAGTGTTGGCTGCGTGCATGTTATATAGAGGCCGAATGTGTACGTACTCACTACAGTTGTATCTCTTGATGCTACATTTAAAGTTAGAAAAAAACACCCATTGTCGAAAAAGAAGCTCCTCTTGATGTAGCATTTTAGTTTGCCTAGAACACCACGGAGGTAGCTTACCATATACGTAACCAAAAGATGGATGCAGCGAATTTGACATGTGTGGCTCCTATTGCGAAAGTGAAATTAAAATAAGGATTGATTGTAGATGCTAGCTAACCTGCGCATCTTTACGCACACTTTCTTCCTGCTCCTTCACGAGTTGTGCGGGTGTATTCGTCGGTGAGCAATAGGTCAATATTAACTCACATGAGCATTTCGTTCGTGGTCCGAATATGTGCGCCGCCATACCACCCTATATACATTATCTGCTTTGCTTTAGTTGTTGGTGTGCTTTATACCGCAGGTAGTATTATTGTAATGTACGTATGCATGTGAATTGTTTTGTTTTTCCTGCTTTGTGTTAAAAAGCGAGATATAGACAGATACACTAGCTAGCGAAGCTTTGCGCGTTCTAAGAGCATTTCCACTCGTTCGGCCTTTTAAGGGCTTGAAATAGACCCGTCTGAGGGCGCGCCGGTGAAAAAATCGGCGTGGGGCGGTAGATTTTTGAACCGCCCTCCCAAGGCCGCCCCAGACGCCGTTTTTGAAAACTAAACTCGGCCGAAATTCGGGCAAACGCAACACAAATACGGCCAAACTAGGCGACTCCATTGGTATTTGTATAAAAACTGAAAACATAAATTTAAAGACAACTAAATACTACTACTAAAGCCGCCGCCACTGCCGTCCGCCTCCTATATACCGAGCAGCCTGTACATCTTGGTGTAGTTGCCGCCGTTGTCGTCCTCGTCGCCATCATCGTTGCCGCCGTCCTGCATACCGTCGTCGTCCCAGCTGCACCCCTGACCAACGTCCCTGATGCATGGGGGGTTGGACGGCCCGGACGCCTCCTCGTCGCTGTCGTCGAGGATGACGATGCCGTCCTCCTCGCATCCGCGGCGCCGAGCGGCGAACTCCTCGAGGGCACAACGTTGACGCTCCATCTCCTCACGGACGTAGTCCTCCCTCGCCTATTTGAGGGCGGTCTCGTCGTCGTCGGCCATGTCCTCGTGCTCCTTCTTCACGGGGGGCACCCCCGGCTCGATCTTTGGCCTGACGAGGCGGGAAGAGGGAGGAGAGGGGCCACGGCCACCCTCATTGATGACGAGGGCGCCGCCGCGGATGCGGCGCCGAAGGGCGTCTCCTACGGCTCCGGCTTGACAGTGCGGAGGGCCGGCGATCCAGAGGACAGGGAGCCTAACAACGAGGAGGTCGCCATCTCCATTCGCCGCAGCTTACAAGAGCTGCCGCGATGGCGAGAGAAGGTGGGGGGCGCCAGGTACTCCAAGCGCAGCGTGTTGCCAGCCTCGATGTGCTCGATGACGGCTTAGAGGGTGCGGCCAGGGATGCCCCACCTTCGGCGCCGGCCCTCGAAGTTGTGGCGGCCGCGGGGCTCGATGCTATTCGAGGAGGTGAGCTGGTCGGTGTGGCAATGTTCGAAGTACGCCATCCACGGCGCATTGCTGTCGGGGCGTACCTCGGCTCGTTCCGCGATTGCTCCGGCAGCGAGGACCGGATGCGCGCTATCTCGCCGCGCCGGGCAGTGCCGGTGGGCGGTGGTGGCACCGGGACTCCGCCGGCGCTCAACTTCCACGTGCTCAGCACCCGCATGTCCGGCTGCGCCGGGTAGTCAGCCTCGTAGAGGAGGCGTGCCTCGTCCTCATGCAGGTGGCGGCGGCCGAAGCCGTTGGCCGCCGCACTATCGCCTGGGTATTGCTCGGCCATGCTCGTCGGCGGGGAGAGAGGAGAGGAGAGACACGCGTGGTGAGAGGTCGAGAGGGGCGTCGGCGCTGAGAGGGGGAGAGAGAGTTTCTGTAGCGATGGAGTGTGCTCTCACCGGCGAGGGAGGGACGACTTTTATAGCGGGGCGTGGGCGGTGAGAGGGCGGCCACCGTGCGTACGCGTGGCGAGAGCGGGCGGGATGTGCATCGCCGCGCCTTCACTGCCCTGCCCGTGAGGCATCAATGGAAGGCTGACTGGCGCGGCAGTGCGGCAGCCTTCGCATTTTGATTTCCCGCGGGAAACCGAGGCGATGAGGACGACGACGCGCCGGGTCGCTGACTGGGCGGGCCCGCCAGGCTCTCGTGCCAAAACTGTTTCCCCCGGCGCCCCAGGCGCCCTCCAGCGCACCGGGTTCGGCCTGGGTCTGTCGGCGCCAAATTCAGCCCTAACCGATGAAAAGTTGGCTTCTGTGGGCGCGGTTGGGCCCATTTTTTGGTGCTGGCGATGCAAAATGGCCTTGGGGGGTTTGTTGGGGGCACGGCTGGAGATGCTCTAAGGGCATCTACATTGATTTTTTCCCTCCAATGCAAGCACCATTAGTGGACCTCATTAAGAAAGTAAAATATTGACTCCCACTACACACATCTCTACTCTTCATTTTAACTTTTTCAATTTTATGCATTGGATCACATTATTTCTCTCTAAGCACGCGCCCGCTACAGAGGATCCCGCTTTTTCATCCGAACCTAATTTTTCTTACATTCGATGCTACATGGACTACGGGGCATCATTCTGAGACTATGCATTGGTCATTGCCCTAATCTTCCCACTCCCGCCCATAACACAGACAGCTTGCGTGCTAGCGCTGATGCGACAATAGCAAGTGGTAGTGTATCTTGAGGTTTCAACCGCCACGATCTTAAAAACAGTGCAAGCACGGGTCTACTCAAGTTAGTTTGGGCATAATGTGAAATGAGATGGGCAAGAGTGCTCAAATTTTTTGACAACAATTATGATAACAAAATCCACAATAACCAAACCTAATTTTTCAACATCCACTGATCCGATCACGAGTGAAGGGATCGGTCAGATCCAAACAGCTAAATGCTCAACACCTTTTCTCTCTGTGAGAAATTTTTTGATCTATTCATCACTACCATGGCGGCAGTGGCGGAGCTAGGATCAAAGCTACGACCCGGGCAAGCCCCAGACTAGTCACTTGGTACAGTACTAAACAGTATAAAATCCGCTACAGTGAACAAAGGAGCCAAGCCTCACGACCCAAGCCGCCGCCCGGGCAGCCTAGGGCTTGTCTCCGCCACTGCATGGCAATACAAAGAACATAGAAATAAATAAAATTACATCCATGTCCGTAAACCACCCAACTAAATGCTCAACACTTTCAACATTGTACTTTGCCTTTGTAAAGATCACCTTGCCGAATTTCCACCAACTAACATGGTTCGAAAGTCGAAACGCCCTAATCTGCCAAATATGAAGTCTGAGTGATAAATGATTGATTACCAGCTAATATTAGTAAAGATAATGGAGGCGGTGAAATCTTCATCTTATCACTGATGGATGAATGTTTCTGTGTTTTTCATCCAACTCGTTCTCCCCTAACCTTGCGGGCCCCGCCTGAAACATGTGCAAGTACCATGCAGGTTACATTACCAAGTGCCGCAACATCGACAAGGCAAACGTTTACAAAAAATACTATGTTGATTAACTAACTTATTATGCAATACTTGATGTCAAGCTGCACCAGCCAGTTTCTGCTTCGAGCCTCGAGTACAGGAAATATCCTTTGCCTCAAGTAAAAATATCTTGATTGCAGAGTTATACATTGATCCCTCTTTATTCAGAACACACAATATTGCACAAAAGTGCATTTTTCTTCTTATGCTTTCAGTGACCTAGAGTCTTTACGGATTCGGACCCGTTTTGACGTCTTACTAGTCCTGTACCATGATATCTGAAAGGAGTTCATCGCCAACATGGCATGGCACCTTACTGAAAGTACCAGGCTGAAAAGGTCAACCTCAAGTGTGCAGATTAGTAGACGCGTGTCTCTTTTTTTTTTTGGTTGGTTTGCTGTCTAGACTAGAAACAATCAGTGCAAAGTTATGTCCTGTAAAATCATTTGAGTATGATATGGCTTCAGTGTCCTCTGAACTGTCATTCAGAACTGTCTTACAACACTTTCTATGTTTCCAGGTGATGCTTAGGATATGTTATCTCACACTATATTATGAGTTAATTTAGTTACCGCATACAGTGGCACTTGGAAAGTGACATTGGCTGGTTTCCAACTTCGGAAAAAGTCCGGTGACAAGTGCAAGTCATTGTTGCCTGCCTTAATAACATAATTACATGGTGGTGAGTTCCAGGCTTTCAGCGTCATTCTTAGCACGGACAGTTTGCATGCATCCAGGTTGAGTTAAGAAGTGTTCTTTTGCTATTAATTTTTTTGGATTAACGATGTGTGTTAGTACTACTACGTCTTAGCAGCTGATAAATTTGACACTTCTGTTTGGAACCAATTACTGATGCTTTGACCGTTTGACGCACGTAAAAACAGTCGCCTTCTACTACCGACTGAAACAAGGATATATCGAGGTTAACAATACTAGGTTTCAGCACAAAATTAAGCAATGTCTAGTCAAGTAGAAATACCCATCCAGTGAAAGATTCTATATAACACCATTATACTCGTGAAAGTTAAACGATAAGAATTTATCCATCAGGGTCTGCCAAACACCGCCCAAGTCACCTTCACCGAGACAGACTCAAGCTCAAGATTTATCTGATGGCCGTCGTATCCATTCAGCTTAGCTTTGACGAAGGAACAGTTGCGTTCGATACTACTGTCAGAGCCTTCGGGGCCTGTCTTGAACTTCAAAACTTCAAATGGTTGACGGTATCCCGCGTGACAGCGATCAAAAACCTCCGTAAGCCACACGACTTGCCGATAGCGCCACAGAAAATATGAAAATTTTCTTGTCCCTTCAAAACAGAAACAATGGAACTGAGAGATAAACCAGAACCAGTCCGCACCTCTGAAATGACAACTTGTACAGTGGCCGCGAGACTGCATTATGAGCAAGGGCAAAAGAGATATCGACCGCGCCACCACGGTCGGCACCCAAGCGAACTTTGTGTCACCTCAACTCATCGTGGCCAGAACGCGCCGTCCTTTTCTTTGTGGAGACGTTACAAGAGCAGAGTCTTCAGCTTCAATTGTTATATAGATGAACCTTTCCTACATATTCAGCAGCAGAAAGCCAGAAGGTGCATGGGGCAGCAGAAACTGATGGCAGCATGATACCGTCAAGAAGTATATGGCCTCTTCGGATTTATAGTCTACAGATCCAATGTCAGGCAGTGTCGATGTATGATGATACATCCTCTTGTAGTTTTATAGCCGTGTTCTCCCAAACCAACTAATGTATCTTTACACAATTTTTTCACTGTGCCGCTCAGGTACCGTGATCAGTTTCAGAATACAATATCAGACCTCAGTAGCGTGTCTCTATTCAGATAAAGGAAAAACTGGTTTCTTCCTTGCACAAACTTTGTGCAATCAAGGAGCTTAGTACCTAAACTGAATGATGCACCACAGAACATAATAATGAGCACCGCAATCTGAACATAGCTGCTACCAGGCATATGGCTAAGGGCTCCACAAATTGCCTGTTTTAACATCGCACTATTGTTTTGTGAGAGTATATAAGCCTAGCAACGGTACAGACACGACGACTGATAGTGCTAATTTGGAAAAACGCAAATGAGATAGGCAAGAATGATCAACTCCATAATTACCAAACCCAATTATTCGATATCCACGGTCAGACCCAACCATCTGAACATGCTCGATACCTTCAACATTCTATGCTCCTTTATAAAATTTACCTTGTAGATCAAACACATGGTTCAAAACGCCCTAGTGGATCAAATACGAAGTTGTGAGCTATTAATAATTATAATCACCTCAATAGTCCCAGCTTCAGCAGCAGAACCCAGATGGATACAATCATGGAAAATTCAGTAAAAGCTCAGTGCTTCCCAATATAGACACTGAAAGACACTGTACAATCAGCACCCCAAGTTTGTTGTTTGGTCCTGATTTGTTTGTGTTTACAGTTAACATAAAGTTTAGAGATAAAGCAAGGTTAGAAAGTGTACATTTGTGAGAAAACTAGCCAAGTTTGGACAAAAAACACTGAATGAGATATCCAAGAATAGCTCCACCAGGGGCCAGACCCACTTTCAACATCTACAAGCAAAGGGATCGGCCAAATCCAAATCATTGAGATCGACGATACTCGAAACATCATGGCAACTATCTTTCGTAAAACTAAGCCGGGCACCTCTACAAGCCCTCTTATCTATCTGAAGCTTCTCACGTTGTTCTGAGACAAATTCGCGGCTGTAATTCCTGGAATCAACCTCAAGTTGAATGGACTCTAGTGATCTCGCATTCAGTACAAAGAATGTAACAAAGTCAACTTGTGCCTGGAAGCCTTTATAATATCCCACCACTATGGTCTTCAAACAAATGTCATGAGATGTGAGGAAATTCCGGTGTTTGCGACGCCAGCAATTTGTCCCCGTTGGTGTTTTTTTGTGAATCTGAATAGACAGGAAGAATAAACCGCTTTAGAGCTCAAAGTAGATCAAAAGAACGACTGGAAAGCAAACACTAACACACTAATAGACTACCAATGTAAACCATCACCTTTATATACAACTTCTCCAAGCATGGAAAACATCTCATCAAGTCAATAACCATGTCCAGATTTGAATTCATATGGATAGCTAAGATCTTGACAGTACGCACCATAGTTGTCCGGATATCAACGCGCAAACCCTTTATGAAGCATGAAACACAATATTAAGACATAAATCAGTATAGACAACATACATAACCTTTGTGGACACCGAAATCTAGCAAGAAGTACAATGGGCATAGCTACCTTGATAACTGTGGAGCCAAACATGATTTTGGAGCCGCATTCATGGTGAGAAATGTAACCCAAGGTCTCAAGTCTGGGCGCGGAGACTACCGACACTCTCATTTTCATATGCATTTTCAAGCAGAGCAACCTTTCAAGTGAAGGGGCATTCTCAATGGTGAGTTCTACAAAGCTAGCATGAATGCCTACACTTTTAAGGGTAGGGGAGTTGATCTTGACACCATGAACGTTAAAATTGGTTCTCAACAGCAAGCACTCTAGTGCAGGGCAGCATGTGTTGATAACGTGGCACAACGAGTCCTCCGAGATGTTGACTGCCACTAGTGCAAACTTCCTGAGCTGAGGAAAGCGGAGTGTTTCAACCGGATAGTCGAGGAGAGAGCACATGCTGATAGTGGCCAAATGGAGAGTGGACGAGAATCGGAAGATGGACGCCGGTGGCGATTGCAGATCTACACTTGTATCTGGCAGCCCTAATAGGTAGAAGTTGAGCTCCTGGAGCTTATCTAGGGCAGGGGATTGTATCCAGGCTTCCATGGCAGCGGCTTGGTGTGAGAGGTAGCGCGCCGGGAGGCAGAGACGGTGAACTAGTCCCTCGTGGGCGGCGAGGATGATGCCGGGTAGGACACCATTGTGATTGGCGGGGAGGCCACGGAAGTCGAGGTTAAGAGAGGCGGTGCGCCATAGATGGCGCCACCGAGACGCGAGGGCTTGGGTGCGAGCGCCATCCTTGATGGGAAGGAGGGAGATGATCTCACCGAGAATGGCGTCAGGGAGATCGCTGATGTGGTCAACAATACTTGTTGATCTTTCACAGCTTCGAACGGTGGTTCTTGACCTTTTTCCGGCGGCCGGCTCCATGTTCATGGTCAGCGCCGCCGCAGAGAGGGAGGAACGTGCCGTCCGCTGCGTAGTCTCGGGCTTCAACTATTTTATTTTTGTAGTGCAGGGTCGGGGACTTCATCTGCTACTACGAGACCACACGACGGGCCGGGCTGAGTTCCTTGCGAGTTTTAACGGCCCATGTGTCGCAACACGCTTAAGCCCCGTGTATGGAGCGATCTCTCTCTCCGTAGATGAGTTTCAGTTTGCCTTCCGGAGACATTGTGGAGTTGCTGAATCCGGAAAGGGTGCTGCCCAGTCTGCTCCGGCAAATCACCGGGAATGCACACCGGAAAATGTAATGTCGTGAAGATCAGTGTCACACGCCGTGTCTGGCATGTGGTTTGCCGTGATTCATCGTACACTAGTTCATGTCGTAAGCTAGTGATGCTCTGCATGCAGAAACGGAAGCCTTACAAAAAGCAGTTGAAACTGACGATATATTGGGAGTTGGACGAGTCATCTTCGAGACCGATCGCTTGGCCCTAAAGCAGGCCACTGTCTACTAGCTGTTCTATTCTGCTTTCTGCGATCTCAAGTTCAAGCTACGCACTCTTTTTCACTGAGCCAAGTGTTGTCAATGTATTCAGAGACTGTAACAAGCCAGCAGTGCATGTGCACGCTGAGTTGGGTGCAGGTTTAGTCGATGGCGATCATGCTATATATCTGGTTCGCTGACTACCCGACTGATGTGTAACCCGTGCTACGACCGGCGATTTAGCCGTGTCCTAATGGAACACGAGTGTTCGATGGTAAAGAAAATAAAAAGGCAGGCAGAGCAACTTTAAAATAGAATATTCAGCTTCAGTAGTTATATGCCTGAACATTTCCAACAGATTCCACGGCGGAAGCCCCAGGAGTTTGTCTTCTCCCAAACAAACCAATTTCAAGCATTCTAGTAGACAATATTTTCCCTGTGCCGCTCAGGTGATTAGTTTCATAATACAATCTCAGTAGCATGTCTCTATTCAGACTATTTTCCTTGCGTAAACTTACTGCAGTCAAAACTGGAAATGAGAAGTATGTAATGTGAGATTTGATAAGAGTCAAACCATGGGGTTTAGCTGGTAAAGTAATTGGAACGACGCTCAGCTGGAAGAATCAAAATGGCGCCACAATCTGAATTGAGAAATCCGAATTCAACTTTTGGCGTCGTGCTCCATTCCAAGCCTTCCAACAAGGCCACACAGCGGGCCGGGCTGAGCTCTCTGCCAACCTTTAGCAGTCCATTTAAACGGGCCATTAATAGCTCCAACAATATATTTAGCTAGTTTTATTTGTTGCAATATTTGTCATGAGTTTAAGACCTCTAATGTCGAGGCCCATCGTCTTGCAAAACATGCATTAACATTAGGGGTCGGCCGCCATGTTTGGGTTGGGCTACCCGGTGATCTTGACTTCGTGCCTGTTATTGTGACAGTTGAGTAATAAAGCATATTTTCCTTAAAAAAAATTAGAGCATCTACGACCGGACCATGCAAATTCGACTCCTGTCGTGGAACTATCACGTCAGATGTCCTAGTGTGAGGACTTAGTCGTGGAGCCATCGCGACTAGGTTAGCTTAGAGGGGTTAAACCGGACAAAGGACACAAGGAATTTATACTGGTTCGGCCCCTTGCGGTGAAGGTAAAAGCCTACGATCCAGTTGTGGTGGAATTGATGGGATCTCGATAACCAGGGAGCAAATCCGCTTTGCCTAGTTCTCGAGTTGTTGTCTCTTGTCCCTGAATCGCCGTCGGGTCGTCCCTTTATATACACAGGTTGATGCCCGGCGGTTTACAGAATCCCGAGGCCGGTTCATACATGTGTCCGGCTCGGTTTCTTCCTTTTCCTTTCTTATAATACAAGTTACAAATCTCATGACGGTTTATGTCTATGGGCCCTAATCCGCCCTTGGGCTCTGGGCCTTTCAGTCTCTGTAGTAAAGCGCCATATTCCTTGTCTTCATGGGCTTCAATACGGATGATTCCTTGTGAGTATAATCCGGCCCCTCCTAGGCGGTTTATACTTAGTAGTTGTATCCCCAACAATAGGCCCCGGATTGATTTGAACTTGTTCATGTCAATCTTCAACTTAGAGAAAATTCTATCTTGAACATCTTCGTGTTATCCTTGTAAACCTCTCTTAAACCGCCAACTCATCCTCAATATCAGAACCCGGTTCATCATGCCCATATGTTTCGATATCTCCTTCCCCCGGTCTGATGCCGGTTTATGCCTATCAATTATGAACCGCAAACCGGCTTCAATACTTTTTTACAGCTTGTCATCAAATGACCAAACAGTTCTATGCCTGCAATTGGGTCCGTTCCCGGGTTACTGAAGAGCAGCTAACTGGGTATGTTGTGACCGGTGGTTTACCAAGCAAAGAAAACATCCACTGGCGAGTCCCGAGTACTGAAAATCCTCCTGAACCCCAAGATGGAGAAGTGATTGTATTTGTTGATCATCTAAATCGAGGGTTCAGCCCTCCCGGATCAAAATTCTTCTGTGATGTACTTGCTAGATTCCAGCTCCACCCTCAAGATATTGGACCGAACTGTGTGTCCAATATTTTCACCTTTCAAGTATTTTGCGAAGTCTATCTGCAAGAGGAACCCACTGTGGAGCTATTCCGGGATTTCTTTTACTTAAACCGCCGTACTGAATTTACGGACGGGCCCAACACTGAACTTGGCGGAGTATCAATTCAGAAAAGGAAAGATGTCAATTTTCCTCACGCCAAACATCACATCCACCCCAAGGACTGGAATCAGACTTGGTTTTACTGCCGAAACATTGCCCCTGATGATGAAAATCCTCTATCGGGTTATCGAGCTCACCGGCTTACCAGTGAACATCCGTTCCCTCAATGACTTACTGCCAAGGAACGATCCAAATACGCACCACAGCTTTCCAAGCTCCGAGCCTTTATGGCGAACGGCTTAACCGACATTGACCTTGTCCGCTGCTAGGTTTCTTGGAGCATCTTACCTTTAAGTTGTCGCACCGGTTTAATGTATGAGTATACTGGGGATGTCAAAGACCCTCAGCGGCACATTGATATTCAGCTATCTGATGACAAGATTACTGAAGCTGTCAAAAAGATGTTGGATGAACCGATACCTGAATGCAGCAAGACAGGGCTTAGTCCCTTTTATGTCTCCAATAAACCGCCAGCTGTAAGAATTACATCCTTCTTGCTTTAATCCGCCCCCTTTTAAATGCTTGGTTATAACCTTCTATTCATCTTTGCAGGGTAATGATCCGTTTTGGAAGAGGAAACCACAGGACAAACCGGCAAAGACACAAGATAAACCGGTGAAAGCACCTCGCCAGAAAACCAAGGTCACAAAGAAACCTGTGAAGAAGAGAACCGCCGAGTCCCCTGGGCCGACCAATAATGAAGATCTTGATGACTTAGAGTCAGAGGTAGAACTTGATTCCCTTGGTTCATTTTTCATGCACCTTATTGACAATGATCATTATCAGGATGATGCGGAAGCCAGCCGTGCTGATGACGTCGAGGTAATTATCCTTTCTTCCGGTTCAGATCCTCTGCCAACACCAAAAATTTGTCGAACAGTCCGGAAAGTAAAATTTCACACCTTCTAGCTCATTCGGATCCGCACTTTCTTTTGAAGACACATCAACATGAAGCTCGCCGCACAACCCGACATAGCGGCCAAGTAGTTACCTCCTCCGGTTTACCAGACACTCTGGCTCGAAAACACCGTCCAGAGATCTCTTGTACTTCTAATACATTTTATCCCAAGGCGGGTTACTTCCGATACCCTCTTAATCCGTTTGATCCAAATTATCAGGGAACCTCCAATTCATCCTCCGGCGAGTCATCAGCCACGCAAATGCCTCCCCTCAAGACTGTTCCTGGGTGAGCACATTATATTTTTACCTTTTATGCCTTGTACTGGTTTATTGTACTAACCTCTAGGTCTGTTTTCTTCAGCGCCAAAGCCAGACTTAGCAAGAAAGCTAAGTTAAGTAAACCAACTGACGATAATCAGGCCACTGAACCGGAGAAGACCTCCGAGGCTCATGATCCGAATGTTGATATTGTCCTGGATGATCCGGCACCTCAAGTTCACGACACTTTTGCCGAACCGGGTGAGATAAATATGACGAGCCAACCTTCTAATCTGCCAAATCCATCTGCCGATCCACCAAACCCAACAAGAACATTTGCTAAACCGCCAACCCCAGCAAAACCTGTTGATGTCACCACAGATGATGCTGTGATTACCGGTTTTGGTCATACTACTCCTGGCAACCCTGTCGCTTTATCAAAGCATTGTGCCTGTAGGGGAACGTAGTAATTTCAAAAAAATTCCTACGCACACGCAAGATCATGGTGATGCATAGCAACGAGAGGGGAGAGTGTGTCCACATACCCTCGTAGACCGAAAGCGGAAGCATTATGACAACGCGGTTGATGTAGTCGTACGTCTTCACGATCCGACCGATCCAAGTACCGAACAGACGGCACCTCCGAGTTCAGCACACGTTCAGCTCGATGACGACCCCCGGACTCCGATCCAGCAAAGTGTCGGGGATGAGTTCCGTCAGCACGACGGCATGGTGACGATGATGATGTTCTACCGGCGCAGGGCTTCGCCTAAACTCCGCGACGATATGACCGAGGTGGAACATGGTGGAGGGGGGCACCGCACACGGCTAAGGAACGATCACGAAGATCAACTTGTGTGTCCTAGGGTGCCCCCTGCCCCCGTATATAAAGGAGGGATGGGGAGGTGCGGCCGGCCCCCAAGGGGTGCGCCTGGAGGAGTCCTACTCCCACCGGGAGTAGGACTCCCCCCTCTTGCCTTGGTGGAGAAGGAAAGGGGGGAGGGGAAAGAGGAAAGGGGGGCGCCGCCCCCCCTCCTTGTCCTATTCGGACTAGGGGGAGAGGGGGCACGCGGCCTGCCCTGGCCAGCCCTCCCCTTCTCCCTCATGGCCCATGTAGGCCCAATAACCCCCGGGGGGTTCCAGTAACCCCCCGGTACTCCGGAAAAATCCCGGTTTCTTCCGGAACAATTCCGATATCCAAATATAGGCTTCCAATATATCAATCTTTATGTCTCGACCATTTCGAGACTCCTCGTCATGTCCTGGATCACATCCGGAACTCCGAACAACCTTCGATACATCAAAATATATAAACTCATAATAAAACTCTCATCGTAACGTTAAGCGTGCGGACCCTACGGGTTCGAGAACTATGTAGACATGACCTAGAACTATTCTCGGTCAATAACCAATAGCGGAACCTGGATGCTCATATTGGCTCCTACATATTCTACGAAGATCTTTATCGGTCAAACCGCATAGCAACATACGTTGTTCCCTTTGTCATCGGTATGTTACTTGCCTGAGATTTGATCGTCGGTATCTAATACCTAGTTCAATCTCATTACCGGCAAGTCTCTTTACTCGTTACGTAATGCATCATTCCGTAACTAACTCATTAGCTACATCGCTTGCAAGGCTTATAGTGATGTGCATTACCGAGAGGGCCCAGAGATACCTCTCCAACAATCGGAGTGACAAAACCTAATCTCGAAATATGCCAATCCAACATGTACCTTTGGAGACACCTGTAGTACTCCTTTATAATCACCCAGTTATGTTGTGACGTTTGGTAGCACCCAAAGTGTTCCTCCGGTAAACGGGAGTTGCATAATCTCATAGTTACAGGAACATGTATAAGTCATGAAGAAAGCAATAGCAATATACTAAACGATCAAGTGCTTGGCTAACGGAATGGGTCATGTCAATCACATCATTCTCCTAATGATGTGATCCCATTAATCAAATGACAACACATGTCTATGGTTAGGAAACATAACCATCTTTGATTAATGAGCTAGTCAAGTAGAGACATACTAGTGACTATATGTTTGTCTATGTACTCACACATGTATCATGTTTCCGGTTAATACAATTCTAGCATGAATAATAAACATTTATCATGATATGAGGAAATAAATAATAACTTTATTATTGCCTCTAGGGCATATTTCCTTCAGTCTCCCACTTGCACTAGAGTCAATAATCTAGATTACACAGTAATGATTCTAACACCCATGGAGTCTTGGTGTTGATCATGTTTTGCTCGTGGAAGAGGCTTAGTCAATGGCTCTGCAACATTTAGATCCGTATGTATCTTGCAAATCTCTATGTCTCCCACCTGGACTTGATCCCGGATGGAATTGAAGCGTC
Source organism: Triticum aestivum (assembly GCF_018294505.1). Lineage (NCBI taxonomy): Eukaryota > Viridiplantae > Streptophyta > Magnoliopsida > Poales > Poaceae > Triticum > Triticum aestivum. The sequence continues at coordinate 579,957,111 of NC_057795.1, forward strand.
TCTTGATGTGCTTGGTCCTCTTGTGAAATCTGGATTCCTTTGCCAAGGCAATTGCACCAGTATTATCACAGAAGATCTTCATTGGTCCCGATGCACTAGGTATGACACCTAGATCGGAAATGAACTCCTTCATTCAGACTCCTTCATTTGCTGCTTCTGAAGCAGCTATGTACTCCGCTTCACATGTAGATCCCACCACGACGCTTTGTTTAGAACTGCACCAACTTACAGCTCCACCATTTAAAAAACACGTATCCGGTTTGCGATTTCGAATCGTCCGGATCAGTGTCAAAGCTTGCACCGACGTAACCATTTACGACTAGCTCTTTGTCACCTCCATATACGAGAAACATATCCTTAGTCCTTTTCAGGTATTTTAGGATGTTCTTGACCGCTGTCCAGTGATCCACTCCTGGATTACTTTGGTACCTTCCTGCCAAGCTTATTGCTAAGCATACGTCAGGTCTGGTACACAGCATTGCATACATGATAGAGCCTATGGCTGAAGAATAGGGAACATCTTTCATTTTCTCTCTATCTTCTGCTGTGGTCGGGCATTGAGTTTGACTCAACTTCACACCTTGTAGTACGGGCAAGAACCCTTTCTTTGCCTAATCCATTTTGAACTTTTTCAAAACTTTATCAAGGTATGTGCTTTGTGAAAGTCCAATTAAGCGTCTTGATCTATCTCTATAAATCTTGATGCCCAATATATAAGCAGCTTCACCGAGGTCTTTCATAGAAAAACTTTTATTCAAGTATCCCTTTATGCTATCCAGAAATTCTATATCATTTCCAATTAATAATATGTCATCTACATATAATATCAGAAATGCTACAGAGCACCCACTCACTTTCTTGTAAATACAGGCTTCTCCAAAACTCTGTATAAAACCATATGCTTTGATCACACTATCAAAGCGTTTATTCCAACTCCGAGATGCTTGCAGCAGTCCATAAATGGATCGCTGGAGCTTGCACACTTTGTTAGCACCTTTTGGATCAACAGAACCTTCTGGCTGCATCATATACAACTCTTCTTCCAGAAATCCATTCAAGAATGCAGTTTTGACATCCATTTGCCAAATTTCATAATCATAAAATGCAGCAATTGCTAACATGATTCGGACAGACTTAAGCATTGCTACGGGTGAGAAAGTCTCATCGTAGTCAACCCCTTGAACTTGTCAAAAACCTTTTGCAACAAGTCGAGCTTTATAGACAGTTACATTACCATCAGCGTCAGTCTTCTTCTTAAAAATCCATTTATTCTCAATGGCTTGCCGATCATCGGGCAAGTCAACCAAAGTCCATACTTTGTTCTCATACATGGATCCCATCTCAGATTTCATGGCCTCTAGCCATTTTGCGGAATCTGGGCTCATCATCGCTTCCTCATAGTTCGTAGGTTCATCATGGTCAAGTAACATGACTTCCAAATAGGATTATTGTACCACTCTGGTGCGGATCTTATTCTGGTAGACCTACGAGGTTCAGTAGAAACTCGATCTGAAGTTTCATGATCAATATCATTAGCTTCCTCACTGATTGGTGTAGTTGTCACAGGAACCGGTTCCTGTGATGAACTAATTTCCAATAAGGGAGCAGGTACAGTTACCTCATCAAGTTCTACTTTCCTCCCACTCGCTTCTTTCGAGAGAAACTCCTTCTCTAGAAAGGATCCGAATTTTGCAACGAAAATCTTGCCTTCAGATCTGTGATAGAAGGTGTACCCAACAATTTATTTTGGGTATCCTATGAAGACACATTTCTCCGATTTGGGTTCGAGCTTATCTGGTTGAAGTTTCTTCACATAAGCATCGCAGCCCCAAACTTTAAGAAACGACAACTTTGGTTTCTTGCCAAACCACAGTTCATGAGGCATCGTCTCAACGGATTTTGATGGTGCCCTATTTAACGTGAATGCGGCCGTCTCTAAAGCATAACCCCAAAACGATAGCGGTAAATCAGTAAGAGACGTCATAGATCGCACCATATCTAGTAAAGTACGATTACGATGTTTGGACACACCATTTCGTTGTGGTGTTCTGGGTGGCGTGAGTTGCGAAACTATTCCGCGTTGTTTCAAATGTAAACCAAACTCGTAACTCAAGTATTCTCCTCCACGATCAGATCGTAGAAATTTTATTTTCTTGTTACGATGATTTTCCACTTCACTCTGAAATTCTTTGAACTTTTCAAATGTTTCAGACTTGTGTTTCATTAAGTAGATATACCCATATCTGCTCAAATCATCTGTGAATGTGAGAAAATAACGATACCCGCCGTGAGCCTCAACATTCATTGGACCACAAACATCAGTATGTATGATTTCCAACAAATCAGTTGCTCGCTCCATAGTTCCGGAGAACGGTGTTTTAGTCATCTTGCCCATGAGGCACGGTTCGCAAGTACCAAGTGATTCATAATCAAGTGATTCCAAAAGCCCATCAGTATGGAGTTTCTTCATGCGTTTTACACCGATATGACCTAAACGGCAGTGCCACAAATAAGTTGCACTATCATTATCAACTCTGTATCTTTTGGTTTCAACACTATATATATGTGTATCACTACTATCGAGATTCAATAAAAATAGACCACTCTTCAAGGGTGCATGACCATAAAAGATATTACTCATATAAATAGAACAACCATTATTCTCTGACTTAAATGAATAACCGTCTCGCATCAAACAAGATCCAGATACAATGTTCATGCTCAACGCTGGCACCAAATAACAATTATTTAGGTCTAAAACTAATCCCGATGGTAGATGTAGAGGTAGCGTGCCGACCGCGATCACATCGACTTTGGAACCATTTCCCACGCGCATCATCACCTCGTCCTTAGCCAATCTTCGCTTAATCCGTAGTCCCTGTTTCGAGTTGCAAATATTAGCAACAGAACCAATATCAAATATCCAGGTACTACTGCGAGCATTAGTAAGGTACACATCAATAACATGTATATCACATATACCTTTGTTCACTTTGCCATCCTTCTTATCCGCCAAATACTTGGGGCAGTTCCGCTTCCAGTGTCCAGTCTGCTTGCAGTAGAAGCACTCAGTTTCAGGCTTAGGTCCAGACTTGGGTTTCTTCTCTTGAGCAGCAACTTGTTTGCTGTTCTTCTTGAAGTTCCCCTTCTTCTTACATTTGCCCTTTTTCTTGAAACTGGTGGTCTTGTTAACCATCAACACTTGATGCTCCTTCTTGATTTCTACCTCCGCGGCTTTTAGCATTGCGAAGAGCTCGGGAATAGTCTTGTCCATCCCTTGCATATTATAGTTCATCACGAAGCTCTTCTAGCTTGGTGGTAGTGATTGAAGATTTCTGTCAATGGCACTATCATCAGGAAGATTAACTCCCAGTTGAATCAAGTGATTATTATACCCAGACATTTTGAGTATGTGTTCACTGACAGAACTATTCTCCTCCATCTTGCAGCTATAGAACTTATTGGAGACTTCATATCTCTCAATCCGGGCATTTGCTTGAAATATTAACTTCAACTCCTGAAACATCTCATATGCTCCATGACGTTCAAAACGTCATTGAAGACCCGGTTCTAAGCCGTAAAGCATGGCACACTGAACTATTGAGTAGTCATCAGCTTTGCTCTGCCAGACATTCTTAACGTCGTCAGTTGCATCAGTAGTAGGCCTGGCACCCAGTGGTGCTTCCAGGACGTAATTCTTCTGTGCAGCAATGAGGATAATCCTCAGGTTACGGACCTAGTCCGTGTAATTGCTACCATCATCTTTCAACTTTGCTTTCTCAAGGAACGCATTAAAATTCAACCGAACAACAACACGAGCCATCTATCTACAACAAACATAGACAAGCAAAATACTATCAGGTACTAAGTTCATGATAAATTTAAGTTCAATTAATCATATTACTTAAGAACTCCCACTTAGATAGACATCCCTCTAATCTTCTAAGTGATTACGTGATCCATATCAACTACACCATGTCCGATCGTCACGTGAGATGGAGTAGTTTCATCAATGAACATCAATATGTTGATCATATCTACTATATGATTCACGCTCGACCTTTCGATCTCCGTGTTCCGAGGTCATATCTGTTATATGCTAGGCTCGTCAAGTTTAACGTAAGTATTCCGCGTGTGCAACTGTTTTGCACCCGTTGTATTTGAACGTAGAGCCTATCACACCCGATCATCATGTGGTGTCTCAGCACGAAGAACTTTCGCAACGGTGCATACTCAGGGAGAACACTTCTTGATAATTTAGTGAGAGATCATCTTAAAATGCCACCGTCAATCAAAGCAAGATAAGATGCATAAAGGATAAACATCACATGCAATCAATATAAGTGATATGATATGGCCATCATCATCTTGTGCTTGTGATCTCCATCTTCGAAGCACCGTCGTGATCACCATCGTCACCGGCGCGACACCTTGATCTCCATCATAGCATCGTTGTCGTTACGCCATCTATTGCTTCTACGACTATCACTACCGCTTAGTGATAAAGTAAAGCAATTACATGGCGTTTGCATTTCATACAATAAAGCGACAACCATATGGCTCCTGCCAGTTGCCATAACTTCGGTTACAAAACATGATCATCTCATACAATAAAATATAGCATCACGTCTTGACCATATCAAATCACAACATGCCCTGCAAAAACAAGTTAGACGTCCTCTACTTTGTTGTTGCAAATTTTATGTGGCTGCTACGGGCTTAGCAAGAACCGTTCTTACCTACGCATCAAAACCACAACGATAGTTCGTCAAGTTAGTGTTGTTTTAACCTTCGCAAGGACCGGGCATAGCCACACTCGGTTCAACTAAAGTGAGAGAGACAGACACCCGCCAGTCACCTTTAAGCACGAGTGCTCGTAACAGTGAAACCAGTCTTGCGTAAGCGTACGCGTAATGTTGGTCCGGGCCGCTTCATCTCATAGTACCGCTGAGCCAAAGTATGACATGCTGGTAAGCAGTATGACTTGTATCGCCCACAACTCACTTGTGCTCTACTCGTGCATATGACATCTACGCATAAAACCTGGCTCGGATGCCACTATAGGGGAACGTAGTCATTTCAAAAAAATTTCCAACGCACACGCAAGATCATGGTGATGCATAGCAACTAGAGGGGAGAGTGTGTCCACATACCCTCGTAGACCGAAAGCGGAAGCGTTATGACAACGCGGTTGATGTAGTCGTACGTCTTCACGATCCGACCGATCCAAGTACCGAACATACGGCACCTCCGAGTTCAGCACACGTTCAGCTCGATGACGACCCCCGGACTCCGATCCAGCAAAGTGTCGGGGGTGAGTTCCGTCAGCACGATGGTGTGGTGATGATGATGATGTTCTACCGGCGCAGGGCTTTGCCTAATCTCCGTGACGATATGACCAAGGTGGAATATGGTGGAGGGGGGCACCGCACACGGCTAAGGAATGATCACGAAGATCAACTTGTGTGTCCTAGGGTGCCCCCTGCCCCCGTATATAAAGAAGGGAGGGGGAGGTGCGGCCGGCCCCCAAGGGGTGCGCCTGGAGGAGTCCTACTCCCACTGGGAGTAGGACTCCCCCCTCTTGCCTTGGTGGAGAAGGAAAGGGGGAGGGGAAAGAGGAAAGGGGGGCGCCGCCCCCCTCCTTGTCCTATTCGGACTAGGGGGAGACGGGGCACGCGGCCTGCCCTGGCCAGCCCTCCTCTTCTCCCTCATGGCCCATGTAGGCCCAATAACCCCCGGGGGGGTTCCGGTAACCCCCCGGTACTCTGGAAAAATCCCGGTTTCTTCCGGAACAATTCCGATATCCAAATATAGGCTTCCAATATATCAATCTTTATGTCTCGACCATTTCGAGACTCCTCGTCATGTCCTGGATCACATCCGGAACTCCGAACAACCTTCGATACATCAAAATATATATACTCATAATAAAACTCTCATTGTAACGTTAAGCATGCGGACCCTACGGGTTCGAGAACTATGTAGACATGACCTAGAACTATTCTCGGTCAATAACCAATAGCGGAACCTGGATGCTCATATTGGCTCCTACATATTCTACGAAGATCTTTATTGGTCAAATTGCATAACAACATACGTTGTTCCCTTTGTCATCGGTATGTTACTTGCCCGAGATTCGATCGTCGGTATCTAATACCTAGTTCAATCTCGTTACCGGCAAGTATCTTTACTCGTTACATAATGCATCATTCCGTAACTAAATCATTAGCTACATCGCTTGCAAGGCTTATAGTGATGTGCATTACCGAGAGGGCCCAGAGATACCTCTCCGACTATCGGAGTGACAAAACCTAATCTCGAAATACGCCAACCCAACATGTACCTTTGGAGACACCTGTAGTACTCCTTTATAATCACCCAGTTACGTTGTGACGTTTGGTAGCACCCAAAGTGTTCCTCCGGTAAACGGGAGTTGCATAATCTCATAGTTACAGGAACATATATAAGTCATGAAGAAAGCAATAGCAATATACTAAACGATCAAGTGCTAGGCTAACGGAATGGGTCATGTCAATCACATCATTCTCCTAATGATGTGATCCCATTAATCAAATGATAACACATGTCTATGGTTAGGAAACATAACCATCTTTGATTAATGAGCTAGTCAAGTAGAGGCATACTAGTGACTATATGTTTGTCTATGTACTCACACATGTATCATGTTTCCGGTTAATACAATTCTAGCATGAATAATAAACATTTATCATGATATGAGGAAATAAATAATAACTTTATTATTGCCTCTAGGGCATTTTTTCCTTTAGTGCCAAGGAAGAATTTTCTGCTGTAGACAAGGGCAAGTGGAAGACAGACTTGTCAAGCTATGCTCACCTCAACGCCCCAGATTTGCATTCTGGATATTTAAACCGCCTGTACACAAGCCACGACTATGAAGCCGGTTTAGTCAACCTGATGAAGGAGCGTTATGAGGTAATTCCTGTTCCAACTTTCCATAAATTTTCCTTCCTTCTTCTTTATTGATAATATCAACTCCAGTAGCCCCCAAGGGCCAGTTTTATCTCTTGCAGATGAACCGGGACTTTGATAAAATAAGAAATAGAATTCATCTGTGTAGCCCCCAAGGGCCGGTTTATCTCTTCAAGATGAACCGGGACTTCCTGTTGTAAGGCTTACCCTTCTTGTTGAATCCATTAAAATCTGGCTTATCTGATCAATTACGCATTAGCCCAAAAGTGCCAAGATTAATACTTGTATTGAGCCTTGAGACTTGACCATACTGTTAGTGAGAAACGGTAGGCATTAGCCCCCAAGTGCCAAGTGTATAACTTGTTATGTGCTTGGGACTTCAAAGATGTGCTACCAATTTATTAACTGTCCTTTGCAGGATGATCTGAAGAAGAAAGAATCCCAACTCGCCGATCTTCAAGAAAACATCAAATCCCAGCAAGCAGAGGCGTCCAAGGCAAAAGACGAGCTGACTAGCACCTTAGCCGCCATGGAGAAATTGAAGGAGGACTTCAAAAATGAACGCGAAAAGTGGGATGCTGAGAAAGCAACTCTGGTAAGGCCGGCAGAAGATGCTGAAACGGCCCTTAAACCGGTGACCGAAGAACTGACTGGCCTGAAGCGGCAAATCGACGCTATGACCTCTGCTATCTTTGGTAAATACTCTCTTCATGAGCTGTACTTCAACATCCTTGAAACTGCCGGTTTAATAACAATACTTTAATCATTGCAGGTAGCCGCATTGCTCATCTTGGCTTAGATATGCGCAAGAAACTGAAAGCTGCCTATACTTTGATAGAACAGTTATATACCGGCGCTCAACAGGTCATCTGCACGACCTCATATAATAAACCACCCCCAACTTTGATCAAGGAAACATTGGCAAAGCTATCCATGACACCTACCCAGCTCGAGGAAGTAAAGAGATCAGCTGCGAGAGCTGGTGCTCTGTCTGCATTAACCCGAGCCAAAGCCTGGATATCTGATCTTGATCCGGAAGATATTGGAAATGGCTATCCCAGCCAAAAAGAAGATGGTTCAGACTTTGACAATGACACCCTCAACACTTTGACAAAGGAAATGCGTCCACTTGCAAGAAAACTGGCTGAAGAGACTGATTTGTCTTTCCACCGGTCGATTTATGATGCAGACAACAAATGGATTGATGCATCTGTTTATGAAGTGCAGAATCTTATCCCGCCAATCCGTAAGCACACTTATGCCCCTGATGTTGAACCGTCCACCCTTATAAGCGATGAAGCTGTCTTCCGAGCCTTAACTAGGATTGACTGGGCAACCATTGACTTCCAGCCACTGGGTGGAGAGGAGGAGGGTGAACTAGCACAAGACGATCCACAATCTTCACGTCAGCCTGGTGATGAATCATAATCCGGCAGCCGGCTTAGTTTCTGCACACTACGATCTGCACAACAAACAACTATTCATTTGGGCATCAAAACGCCTTGTAATAGGCTAGTTGAAATACTTCTTTGATCTGTTGCCATCGTGCACTGCTGCATAACACTGTTTAATCCATCATGATGGTTGCTGTGTCTGCTTATGTGCCTTAGCAACTTTATGCAATCCTGTTTCTACATATAATAAACTGAAAAAATTGTCCTGGCAGTTTACCGTCGGACGGGTCATAATGCCCAATATAAAGCCAGGGTTTGTCACTAAGGCTGTAATGATAACTAAATATGAAATATATCATACCTATGGTATTGAATCATATTGTTGGTTTACCAACTTTCTTGTAGTAAGGGTGATAACCCAAACCTAGAGTGCTGATAACTCCCACGATGCTTTGCTGGTTTATAATTAAGCCATGCCGGGTTATAATAAACACCGGATGATCTTCCTGGTGACTTATAGTCAGAACCATGCCGGGTTAACAAACACCGGTTTATAATTAAATGTGGACTAACAACTTATATATAGCTCAAAGCCAAGCGGGTTTAATAAACACCGGGTTAGATTGACGACTTATAGTTGGGCCGGGTCAATAGACGCGGGTTTTATCATAAAACCTTATCAAAAGAGAAAAGACTTTGACAAATAAAGGCAAATAACATCTTGTAGTCAAGGCTTTTCAAGGGCTGCCAGGACGAAATTCGAGGCTTTTCATGGGCTGCCAGGCCACTGAGTTAAACCATTTCACAAAGCCTTTTAAGATGGACCTCACATTAACCAATCGTCGTTTTAACTTTTGTCTGTGTTAGATTGACTTGTTAAACGTTTGGCGGGTCATACCAGGATTACCTGGATGGAGTGGCTTACTTGATGAAGGCAGGTTATCCCGGGTTTTAGGTGAATACACCTGGCTTCCAAGCCTGGCTTGATAGCCTATTACAAGGGTCCTTTAAAACTCTTTGTTACTTTGCACAAAGAGCCCCCAAGTAACATCTTGAGTTGTGCTCAGTGGGTGCCTATGTTTGAGCTGTTCTTGGCAACAAACTCTCTTTGGCCCCTTGGGTGTGAAGCTCCCAAGCTTTGTTGTGGCTTTATAAGCCGTTTAATGGACAAGAAGGACTCCACTTTATAAGTAGAAGCCCCCATGTAACCAAGAAATATTTGAAAAACGACAGAAGCCCTGCTTTTAGCAAGGATACCGGTTTATTATATTGATCATAATATATACATTGTCAAAATATGTACATAATGGGAGCCTATGGCTCAGGTGTAGTAAGGCCGAAGATGACCAATATTCCACGGCCGACAGGTCTCCTCCTCTGATTTGCGTGAGTCTTTGTGCTCTCGAACGTCGATAAGGTAGTATGACCCGTTGTTCAGATTCTTGCTGACCACAAAGCGCCCTTCCCCAGGTGGGGATAACTTGTGCATATTGGTCTGATCCTGGATGAGCCGAAGCACTAAGTCGCCTTCTTGAAAAGTTCTGGTCTGAACCCGGCGGCTGTGATAACACCGGAGGTCTTGCTGATAAATCGCCGAACGAGCAACCGCCATGTCCTGTTTTTCATCTAATAGGTCCAGTGCTTCTTGGCGTGCTTGTTCGTTGTCCACTTCAACATAATTAGCCACCCGGGGCGAGTCATGACGAATATCACTGGGGAGCACTGCCTCTGCCCCGTAAACCATGAAGAAAGGTGTATAACCTGTAGATCGATTGGGGGTGGTGTTAATGCTCCATAACACAGAAGGCAATTCCTCCACCCAACAATCCGGCATCCTCTTCAAAGGAACCATAAGCCGGGGCTTGATACCCTTCAAAATTTGCTGATTAGCTCTCTCAGCTTGACCATTGGACTGGGGGTGAGCCACTGATGATACATCAAGCCGGATGTGCTCTCGTTGACAAAAGTCCTCCATAGCCCCTTTGGAGAGGTTCGTGCCATTATCTGTTATGATGCTGGGCGGAAAACCGAAGCGGAAGATCACCTTCTTCATGAATTGAACCACCGTGGCTGCATCACACTCGCTAACCGGCTCTGCCTCAACCCATTTAGCGAACTTATCAACAGCCACCAAAAGGTGGGTCTTCTTATCTTTGGACCGCTTAAAAGGCCCTACCATATCAAGCCCCCAAGTAGCAAATGACCAAGTGATTGGAATCATCCTTAGCTCTTGAGCCGGAACATGAGCTTGGCGTGAAAATTTCTAACAACCATCGCACCTTTTCACCAAGTCCTCAGCGTCAGCATGAGCCATCAGACAATAGAAGCCATGACGAAAAGCTGTAGCAACCAGGGATTTTGAACCAGCGTGGTGACCACAGTCGCCTTCGTGGATCTCACGCAAAATCTCACGGCCTTCTTCAGGGGAAACACATCGCTGAAACGCCCCTGAGACACTACAGTGATGTACTCGCCATTGTGAATAATCATGGACTTGGATCGCCGGATTATTTGTCTGGCCAAAACTTCATCTTCTGGTAACTCGCCCCGGTTCATATACGCCAAATATGGAACCGTCCAATCCGGAATAATATGCAGAGCAGCCACCAACTGAGACTCTGGATCAGGAATAGCCAGGTCCTCCTCTGTAGGTAACTTTACTAACGGGTTGTGCAAAACATCCAGAAAGGTATTGGGCGGCACCGGTTTACGCTGAGACCCCAGCCGGCTTAAAGCATCTGTCGCTTCATTTTTGCGCCGATCAATGTGCTCAACCTGATAACCCTTGAAGTGACCAGCAACAATATCCACCTCTCGTCGATAAGCCGCCATGAGTGGATCCTTAGAATCCCAAGTACCAGAGACTTGCTGAGCCACCAGATCAGAGTCCCCAAAGCATCGTACCTGGCTTAAGTTCATTTCCTTAGCCACTCGAGGACCGTGGAGCAAGGCCTCGTACTTAGCTGCATTGTTAGTACAGGGAAACATTAAGAGGAGAACAATATGAATTTTATCACCTCGAGGGGAAGTAAGGACAACTCCAGCCCCCGAGCCCTCCAATTGCCTGGACCCGTCGAAGTGGATAGTCTAGTACGTGTTATCCGGTTTATCTTCTGGTGCCTGCAACTCTGTCGAGTCATTGATGAAGTCCACGAGCGCCTGGGACTTGATAGCCGTCCAAGGCATATATTTCAACCCGTGCGGTCCAAGGTCAATAGCCCACTTAGCAACCCGTCCAGTTGCCTCCCTGTTCTGGATTATATCTCCCAAAGGAGCAGAACTGACCACTCTGATGGGATGGCCCTGAAAGTATTGCTTAAGCTTCCGACTCGCCTTGAAAACCCCATACACAAGCTTTTGCCAATGCAGATATCTTTGCTTCTACTCGATGAGCACTTCACTGATATAATAAACCGGCCTTTGAATCGGATATTCCTTCCGAGCCTCCTTGCGCTCTACCACAATAGCCACGCTGACAGCCCGGGCATTAGCAACCACGTATAAAAACAACGGCTCATTATCGATCGGAGCAGCAAGGACCGGTGGCTCGGCCAACTGCTTCTTCAAGTCCTCAAACACCGCATTAGCAGCATCACTCCAGACAAAATTATCTGTCTTCTTCATCATCTGATACAGAGGGATCGCCTTCTCTCCCAACCGGCTGATAAACCGGCTCAGGGCTGCAATGCGACCCGCCAGACGTTGAACATCGTTGATACACACCGGTTTAGCCAGAGACGTAATAGCCTTGATCTTTTCCGGATTAGCCTCAGTGCCCCTGTTAGACACCAGAAAACCCAAGAGTATGCCTACCGGAACACCAAAGACGCACTTGGCCCGATTAAGCATCATCTTATAAACCCGAAGATTGTAAAAAGTTTCCTTCAAGTCATCTATGAATGTCTCCTTCTTCCTGGACTTTACCACAATATTGTCCACATAAGCATGAACATTGCGCCCAATTTGATTATGAAGACAATTCTGCACACATTGCTGATAAGTCGCCTGAGCACTCTTGAGCCCAAAAGGCATGGACACATAACAGAAGGCTCCAAAAGGAGTTATAAAGGCTATTTTCTCCTGGTCCTTAACTGCCATCTTGATCTAATGATAACCAGAATAAGCATCCAAGAAACTCAAACGCTCACAACCCACCGTAGCATCAATGATCTGATCAATACGAGGGAGAGAAAAAGGATCATCCGAACAAGCCTTGTTCAAGTCCGTGTAATCCACACACATTCGCCAAGTGCCATTCTTCTTAAGCACCAGCACTGGATTAGCCAGCCACTCTGGATGAAAAACCTCAATGATAAACCCAGCCGCCAAAAGCCGGGCTACCTCCTCACCAATAGCCTTGCGCCTTTCTTCATTGAAGCAGCGAAGAAACTGCTTGATCGGTTTAAACTTGGGATCAATATTGAGATTGTGCTCAGTGAGTTCTCATGGCACACCTGGCATGTCAGAAGGTTTCCATGCAAAGATGTCCCGGTTCTCACGGATGAACTCGATGAGCGTGCTTTCCTATTTCGGATCCAGGTTAGTGCTGATACTAAACTGTTTGGAGGAATCGCCAGGAACAAAATCAACCAACTTAGTCTCATCGGCCGGTTTAAACTTCAGGGTCGGGTCATGCTCTGTGGTGGGCTTCTTCAGAGGAGTCATATCCGCCGGATCAACATTGTCCTTGTAGAACTTCAACTCCTCTTCCACGCAAACCGACTCAGCATAGGCCGCATCACCCTCTTCGCAATCCAAAGCAATCTTACGACTCCCATGTACCGTAATGGTCCCCTTATGACCCGGCATTTTGAGTTGTAGATAAACATAACAGGGTCTTGCCGTAAAACTTGCATAAGCGGGCCGTCCAAACAGGGCGTGATATGGGCTCTGGATTTTCACCACCTCAAAGGTTAAGGTTTCTGACCTGGAATCACGATCATCTCCAAACACAACTTCCAGAGCTATCTTGCCAACCGGGTATGCCGATTTACCTGGTACCACACCGTGAAAAACAGTGTTCGACGGTTTAAGATTCTTATCCATCAATCCCGTGCGACGAAAGGTTTCATAATACAGGATGTTGATACTGCTCCCTCCATCCATGAGTACCTTGGTGAACTTATAACCCCCAACCTGAGGTGCCACCACCAAAGCCAGATGACCCGGATTATCAACCCGGGGTGGATGATCCTCTCTGCTCCACACAATGGGCTGCTCAGACCAACGCAAGTAACGGGGTACTATCGGTTCAACAGAGTTAACTGCCCTTTTGTGAAGCTTCTGATCGTGCTTGCACAAGCTAGTGGTGAAGACATGATACTTCCCACTATTCAACTGCTTCGGGTGACTCTGATAACCCGAATGTTGTTGATTCCCCTGATTATTTTGCTAGTTGTAACCACCCTGGTTGTTCTGATTACCCTGATTACCCTGGAATCCAGAGCTTGAACCGCCTCCACCGTAACCCGGCCCGTGAGATCCGGGACCTGAACCGCCAGACGTACCCTGATCATATCGGAAAAGATCGGAGTTTTTGAACTCCCGCATAATGAAGCAATCCTTCCAGAGGTGCGTAGCTGGATTGTCTTTCGTCCCGTGTTTGGGTAAGGCTGGTTCAACAGGCGCTCCAGATTCATACCTCCACCCCGCTGGGGTGGTTTACCCTTAAGACGCTGAGCATTACCCTGCACGTTGGTGTTAGCCACAAAATCCAAACTGTTCTCCGCTTTACGCTTACCATTGTTCTCGTGGCCAGCTGGATTATGCTGCTGCCCCTTGGTGTTGCCGCTCTTCTTTCCCTTCCCCGGCTTTTCATCGCCAGACTCGGGATCCTTGGTACTATTAGAGTCAGCATACTTAACCAAAGTTCCCATTAATGTTCCCATATCATTGCAGTGATGCTTGATTTGTCCGAACTTTAATTTCAAAGGTTTAAACTTGCAATTTCCCTCCAATATTATAACTGCTGAATGGGCGTTGATGCGGTCCGATGAATGCAAAATCTCCGAAACCCGGTGCACCCAATGGGTGGTTGATTCGTTCTCCTCCTGAACACAAGCGGCCAGATCCACAATTGACATTGGTTGCTTGCACGTGTCTTTGAAACTGCTGATAAACCGTCTTTTCAACTCGTCCCATGACCTAATGGAATTAGGTGGTAAACTTTTTAACCAAGTGCGCGTTGTTCCTTCTAGCATCATAGTGAAGTATTTAGCACACGCCGCTCCATCCACATCCAGCATCTCCATCACCATCTCATAGCTTTCGACCCATGACTCAGGGTGTAAGTCAACAGTGTAATTGGGCACCTTCCGAGGACCCTTGAAATCCTTAGGCAATCGCATGTTGCGCAGGGCCGGGATGAGACACGGTACCCCCAAAGTAGTGAAAACAACCCCTGGTTCCACTATAGTTGTTGCACAAACCGGCGTAAGTTGACGCTCCACATCCTGTGCAGCTAATCTGACTCCTCGACGTGCTCGTCTCTGGTCCACTACATCCTGTGCATCAGTTCTCCCTCCTGCCGGGTTAGGCCTTCATGGCGGATTATGGTTCCGTCCACTGCTTGATACAACTAGTTCTTCAACATGCCTGCTGTAACTCCGGCTTGGGCGAGGGGTAGAGTAAATCCTGTCACGACTATATGAATAAGCCTGCTGCTGTACCATTGCTGTTTGGAGGAGATCTCTAGCCCTTCGTGTCTCAACTGCTGCCGGAGAATCGCCTTTAATCGCCTTTAACTGCTGCCGGAGAATCGCCTTTAATTGGAGCCGCAGCAATCATATTATCCAAAGGGATAGGAAAGTGACCCAGTGGCGCTGGCACGTATTGTGGTGGGTCATGGTTCTGTTGAGGTGGGTCCATCGTGCGCGGCTGATCCGGCGCTCCTGTCCTCAGTGCTTCAACCCAGTTTACCGCTGTCGGGTTACTAGTTCTCGCTCCTGGTGTATTGAAAAGATTCCTTGCTTCATAAACCAACGGTAGACGAGATTGGTGCCTCCTCCTCATCACCTCGTTTGAAGCGTTCTGGTCCAGCATAAGCCGGTAAGACTTTGCATGAACTCACTGAGCTTGGGCATCCGAAGCGGCCCGCTCCTCGGCCATCCTGGTCTCCTCAACAGCCATGTCCTCCTTGGCTTGAGCTATCTGATCCCGCAGTTTTCTGACCTCTGCATTATGCTCATCCCGATTATCCGAATTAACCTCAGTGGTCAACAATGTTGCTAAAGCGTCCAATAAACCGGACAAGACTTGAGCCGGCGGTCGTGCGGGGCCTCCTGCCCCGACTCCCGACCCGGAAATCATTGCGGCCGCTGCTGAGGAGTGGGGTGCGGGCTGCGTACCAGCCATGAAGATCGCAACCCGGTTCGGCGGTTCAAAGGGGTCCGGAATACTGTCGCCATCGAAACAGCCCCCGAACCGGCCATCCTGCACTTGGTACAATGATTCAGTCTCCCCGGTGGATGACTCGCCATCGGAATAGACGACCGTCTCACCATCGGATACCGGTTCAGATCTGGTACCATGGGTGAATCCTACGAACGCACACTTCATGGCGGGCTGAACCCGGGCAGGGCTTGCATGCTGAGCCGTCTCGACGAGGTCGGTGCAGATGTCCGGCTTAGGACCCGGTTTGCCGATCTTGCTAGTGAAGACATGAATTCCTCCGAAGGGGACCCGGTACCCGTACTTGATTGAGCTGGCATCGGGGCCCCAGCCTGCATCGTTGATGTAGAGCTTACCGTGACGACTCTTGGTCATCCGATCCACGCATATCCCTTAAGTCCTTCAAACTTGCCCTCCAAGAACTTGAAACCATCATGCGATAGCCCCACGGTGGGCGCCAACTATCATGGAACTATCACGTCAGATGTCCTAGTGTGAGGACTTAGTCGTGGAGCCATCGCGACTAGGTTAGCTTAGAGGGGTTAAACCGAACAAAGGACACAGGGAGTATATACTGGTTCGACCCCTTGCGGTTAAGGTAAAAGCCTACGATCCAGTTGTGGTGGAATTGATGGGGTGTCGATAACCAGGGAGAAAATCCGCTTTGCCTAGTTCTCGAGTTGTTGTCTCTTGTCCCTGAATCGCCGCCGGGTCGTCCCTTTTTATACATAGGTTGACGCCCGACGGTTTATAGAATCCCAAGGCCGGTGAGGGAGTCCTGGATTAGGGGGTCCATGGACAGCCTGACTATATACTTTGGCCGGACTGTTGGACTATGAAGATACAAGATTGAAGATTTCGTCCCGTGTCCAGGTGGGACTCTCCTTTGCATGAAATGCAAGCTTGGCAACTTGGATATGTAGATCTCCTTCTATGTAACCGACTCTGTGTAACCCTAGCCCCCTCCGGTGTCTATATAAACCAGAGGGTTTAGTCCGTAGGACAACAACAATCATAATAGGCTAGCTTCTAGGGTTTAGCCTCTACGATCTCGTGGTAGATCAACTCTTGTAATACTCATATCATCAAGATCAATCAAGCAGGCAGTAGGGTATTACCTCCATCGAGAGGGCCCGAACCTGGGTAAACATCGTGTCCCCCACCTCCTGTTACCATTAGCCTTAGACGCAAAGTTCGGGACCCCCTACCTGAGATCCGCCGGTTTTGACACCGACATTGGTGCTTTCATTCAGAGTTCCACTATGTCATCACGATAAGGCTTGATGGCTCCTTCAATCATCAGCACCGATGCGGTCCAGGGTGAGGTTTTCCTCCCCAGACAGATCTTCGTACTCGGCGGCTTTGTACTGCGGGCCAACTTGCTTGGCCGTGTGGAGCAGATCCACAGCTACGCCCCTGGCCATCAGGTCAGGTTTGGAAACTTGAACTACACCACCGACATCCACAAAGACTTGATCTTCGATGGATTCATTCCCACGTCAGGAGCGCTGAACAATCACGACGGGCATGACTTAGATCTGCCATCGGACGGTGTTCGGGATATCGCACCTGCGGCTGCCCCGGCCTTCAATCTGGAGCAGATCACGCCATCCGAGGACGGGTGGATGGACCCCGTCACGGAGGCCGCACATTCATTGGCGCTGGAGCCGTGCACAGACTTCACCTCCAAATAGATCTGTGTCATTGGACCCTCGGACTCGTTTCCGACCATAGGTTCCGAACCGTGTGCGCCCGTGCCTATCAAATCTGATTGGGCACCGATCATGGAGTTTACCTCCATGGATATCTTTCAGCACTCACCCCTGGGCGACGTGCTAAATTCATTGAGGTCTCTCTTTTTTCCCAGGAGACTCTTGGCCAAACTATGGCCGGCTTGAGTGGGAAGCGGACGACGAAGAAATTCGTTCCCCACCCACCACCCACTTAATAGCCACTATCGATGACTTAACCAACGTGCTCGACTTCGACTTCGAAGACATCGACGGTATGGACAACGATGCAGGAGAAGAACAGGAACCACTGCCCACAGGGCGCTGGACAACCACCTCATCATATGATATATATATGGTGGACACCCACAAAGAAAACAATGGCGATGAAGCAACGAAGGATAATCCCTTGGGGAAGCAATCAAAGCACCGGCGTCATCGGCACCACTCTAAGCCCCGACATGGCAAAAATAGCAATATCGACACAAGAGATGATAGCAGTCCGGATGGTGCTGAAGACGAAAACAATCCCGCCCAGCCAGACTTCGAGCAGGCCGAGTGGAAGGATGGGCAAGCTAGCCCTAAGGAGCAGGCAACAGATGGAGAATCAGAGGATGACAATTAAATGCCCCTCTCCGAAGACGAAGTGAGCCTTGGCGATGAAGAATTCATCGTGCCTGAGGATCCCGTCGAGCAGGAGCGCTTCAAGCACTAGCTTATAGCCATTGCAAAAAACCTGAAAAAACTGCAGCAGCAGCTTCAAGCTAATCAATACCTACTAACTGATAGATGGACCGAGGTCCTGGCTGCCGATGAATACGGACTCGAGCGCACAACTAAAAGTTACCCAAAGCGCAGGTTGCTACCTCAACTCGAGGAGGAGGCATCAAAGCCTACACTACCAGCGCACGATGCGGCCGACCGGCCACCTCGTGGCCGACACAAAGCTGTGTATCAGCCCGAACACCAGCCCGCACCCTGCCGCCTATCAAACAAAAATACTAAGGCCTGGGGCTACACGCAGGACCTGCGAGACATATTGGGAAACAAATCAGGACAGTCAAGATCGATCTACGGACCACGGGGGCGCGCTACAACGCTTGAGGATGACCGTCACACCAGATACACTAAAAACAAGTCTGGCCGGGCCGAATACAACAGACCAGACTCATTTGAACTGCGTCGTGATGTAGCCCGGCATAGAGGCGCCGCACACCCCCTATGCTTCACTGATGAAGTAATGGATCATGAATTCCCAGAAGGGTTTAAACCCGTAAACATTGAATCATATGATGGTACAACAGACCCCACGGTATGGATTGAAGATTTCCTTCTCCACATTCACATGGCCCGCGGCGATGGTCTACATGCCATCAAGTACCTCCCACTTGAGCTCAAAGGACCGGCTCGACATTGGTTGAATAGCCTACCGGCAAACTCCATTGGCAGTTGGGAGAACCTGGCAGACGCATTCCTTGACAACTTCCAGGGCACTTACGTGCGACCACCGGACGCTGATGACTTAAGTCACATAACCCAATAGCCCGGAGAGTCAGCCAGAATATTCTGGACTAGGTTCCTAACTAAAAAGAACCAAATCATCGATTGTCCAGATGCCGAAGCCCTAGCGGCCTTTAAGCATAACATCCGCGATGAGTGGCTCGCCCGACACCTCCGCCAAGAGAATCCGAAGTCTATGGCAGCCCTCACGACACTCATGACCCGCTTTTGTGCGGGCGAGGACAGCTGGCTGGCTCGTAGTAACATCATACTAAGTAATCCTGGCACTTCAGATCCCCGAGATAGCAACGGCAAGCCATGGCGCAACAGACATAAGCATCTCAACAATGGAGACAACACCGAAGACACGGCAGTCAATGCCGGATTCAGTGGCTCTAAGTCCGGTCAGCGGAAAAAGCTATTTAAAAGAAACAATCCGAGCCCGTCTAGTCTGGACCGCATACTCGATCACTCATGTCAAATTCATGGCACCCCCGATAAACTAGCCAACCACACCAACAGAGAATGTTGGGTGTTCACACAGGCCGGCAAGTTGAATGTCAAAAACAAGGAAAAGGGGATACATAGCAATGATGACGAGGAGCCCCAGCCGCTGAACATAGGAGGACAGAAGAAATTTCCTCCCCAAGTGAAAACGGTAAACATGATATACGCCACCCACATTCCCAAGCGGGAACGGCAGCGTCCACTAAGGGACGTCTATGCGATGGAGCCAATCGCCCCAAAGGTCAACCCATGGTCGTCTTGGCCGATCACTTTTGATTGCAGGGACCATCCTACCAGTATCCGTCATGGCGGTTCAGCCGCATTGGTCCTCGACCCCATCATTGACGGATTCCATCTCACGCGAGTCCTTATGGACGGTGGCAGTAGCCTGAACCTGCTTTATCAGGATACAATGCGCAAAATGGGAATCAATCCCTCAAGGATCAAACCCACCAAAACCACCTTCAAAGGTGTAATTCCAGGTGTAGAGGCCTGTTGTACGGGCTCAATAACACTGGAAGTAGTCTTCGGATCTCCGGACAACTTCTGAAGCGAGGAGCTAATCTTTGATATCGTCCCCTTCTGCAGTGGCTATCATGCACTACTAGGACGAACCGCATTTGCTCAATTCAATGCGGTACCACACTACGCATACCTCAAGCTCAAGATGCCAGGACCTCACGGTGTTATAACAGTCAATGGAAACACAGAACGCTCAATCCTTACGGAGGAGCACACTGCAGCCCTCGCAGCAGAAGTACAAAGCAGCCTTCTTAGGCAGACCGCCAACTCGACGATAAAGCCCCAGGACACAGTCAAGTGAGTCCGGAGTACTCTGCAACAGGATCGTCCGGCGCGTCCAGAGCTCGACTAGCAATTCGGCCTCCATCCTAGTCCCAGTCAAGCGGCAAAATTTGCGCCGCCGTACATAATTACACACTCAAAATACCATGGGCATAGGCGGAGGCACGGCTACGACGCGGTCCACAATGCGGCTCAACCACCCCAAGACCCGTATACCTTCATCATTTTCTTTCTTTCAGGACCCTACTTTCGGGAAGCCCTTTCAGGTAGCCTGATTATTGGACTCATCACAGGAAGGAAAAACCAAGGAGGCAAGAGGCTTTGATGTACAAGGGAATACCCAGGTGGTCTCTGATAATGATCGTTATACCTGTTTTACATACCCACACGCAGCCTACCCTTGGTTAGGACATGTCAAATAGTCCTATTTTTTCTTATCGCATTACTTGTATACATACGCTTTGACGTATTATTTCATTAACAATGGAAAAAATACACAGCGTCAGCTTATTATTATATTTTCTTTATCTTTTCCTTGACTACTTATTTACTACAAATTGCACCTGTACACTTTGGTACGTTCAGTTTGCCAGGGGCTTCAATGAACCCCATAACACGGCAAGAAAAGTCCGAACACTTTCAATAGTGCGGCACCCCGAACTTATAGCATTAATGCATCAGCTCCGAATCATGTCTTGGGTCAATAGTTGGGTTTGCTCGGCTCCCATGTTTTGGTGCCTTACGTTCCGTTATATCGGCCAAGGTAGCACAAGGAGAACTACTGCGACTGTGTCCCGGTTCTTCCGGACGAGCACCTCAGTAGAGAAAGCCGAAAACTGACTGTCATGATGTGGCAAGAGCTGGTCGCTGTTCGAGAGGTATCAAATCCTTAAAGATTTTTTCCTCTTCGGGCGAGGAATCGGCCTTGTCCGATTTAGGCATGTATAGCGCCCCAAGTTTGGCCTTCCGAATACTAGGGGCTTCGCCAAAGTTTAAAATTATAGACTTCTATGGCTAAGTGAGAGTGATAAAGCTGTATAGTCCGATTGCCTTGTTTGCTGCGCTAAACACCTCCTTAAAGGACCAAAAATTTGATAAAGAGTGTTTAGATTTATCCCGAAGACCCCAGTACTAGTTACATGGGGGCAGAAGCCGACAACATGGCCAACTTTTAGATTTTTATAAATGTCCACACAGAAGGTAATATTTTAAATCAACAAGCGTTATATAGCGCACACGAAGTCGTTTTCGTATTACAGGATGACATGAGTACATTCATTCAAATATTACATCCTTGGCACATTCCTCCGCCACAAGGCGGGTGTCTTTCATAACACCGTCATAGTACTTCTTGGGGTGGCGGTGCTCCTTGCCCTTTGGTGGCCCCTCCGTCACCAGCTTCTCGGCATCCATCTTCGCCCAGTGCACTTTCGCGCGGGCGAAGACCCGGTGGGCACCTTCAATGCAGACGGACCGCTTAACGACTTCAAGCCGCGAACAGGAATTTAGCATCCGCTTTACAAGGCCGAAGTAGCTGTTGGGCAGGGGCTCGCCAGGCCACAGCCGGACTATGAGGTCCTTCATGGCCAGTTCGGCCGCCTTGTGCAGTTCGACCAGTTGCTTCAACTGGTCACTCAAGGGCATCGGATGTTCGGTCCCAGTATATTGAGACCAGAACAACTTCTCCGTTGAGCTCCCTTCTTCGGCATGGTAGAACTCCACAGTATCCGATATGCTGCGTGGCAGATCTGCGAACGCTCCTGGAGAGCTCCGAATTCGGGTAAGTAAAAGGAAAGTCTCCTTCACATGCTTGCTTTGCATAATGAATGCCTTACTCGCCGCTATCTTCTTGGCCGCCTGAATCTCCTGGAGGGCCTTTTGGGCTTCGGCCTTGGCATCTTGCATGCTCTGGAGGGCCTTCGCAAGCTCGGACTCTTGCATCTTGGAGTCACGCTCCAAGGACTCGACTTATTTGACAAAGTCCTGGAGCTCTTGCTGGACCTCATTAACCCGGGCCTCCTGTTTCTCACGCTCGGTGCGCTCCTTGGCCGCCTTGTCTTCGGCCTCGGACAACGCTTTCTTCAGGTCCGCCACTTCATCGTGGCCCCTATTAAAATTCATGATGCTTTTATTAGCATCAATGATTTTTCCATTATATGACACACGGACGGGGTATCACTTACCTTTGTTCTCCTCGAGCTGCCTCTTCACGAGGCCGAGCTCTTCCTCGGCCTGCCCCAGGTCCCGCTTCAGTCCGGAGACCTCCGCAGTGCTGGCGGCAGCGGCCAGCAGCAACGCCTGCTTATTCACATAGACATATTCTGATTAGACTCCTGCTGATGTTATTTGATCCTCTGTTCGGCCTTTCTTTTCGAATACCAAACAGAGCATCAGGGGCTATTGTCTATGCTGCGATATTTCCTCATAATGTGATTACTTACCTCAAAGCCTGTTAGGAGGCTAGCGCAGGCTTCGGTCAATCTGCTTTTGGCGGACCGAACCTTCTCAATCACTATACTCATAAGAGTACGGTGCTCTTCGTCAATGGAAGTGCCGTGAAGCTCTTCCAGAAAATTGTCCGATGTCTCTGGGTGGACAGAGGTCATCGACACAGGAGGCTCACCCTCCTTAGCGAGGGGCTGCCTACCTGAATCCGGAACCATTGGAGGTTTCGGTGCAGTATCCGGCTAGGGGCCAGACTTGCTGCGGCCCCCGTCAGCAGAATCAATGGGGGTCTTTCCCCCCATGTGCCCGGCGTCTGGTATTTTGCCTTGGAGCGTCTCCAGAACCATCGCCCCTTGTTCCGGTATCCTCTGGGACAACACCTTGATGTCATCGGCGGGCCGGAGGGTGGTGGCCGTCGGGAGTGAATAGCTATTCATCTCCGATTGACTCAAAGACCCATGTGAGGAGGATACATTGATGTGGGCTTTGGACGGACTGCACAATCACATTTGACATGATAAGGAGCAATAAAGCAAAACATACCGGAAGCATTATAGTGTTTGGATACTTACGACTTCGCCCGGGGCTTGTCCCTGGGCAACCACTTCTCGTCGCTGTAGGCGGCTGTGGTGGAGTGGTTCGGAGGGAGGGTTCTTCCCTTCTTGGACCCTTCGGCCTCTCGAGACGGGGCGGCCTTCCTTTTCTTCTCCTCCTCGGCTTGGGGGGAGGGTTTTCCTCTTCCTCCTCCTCGTTTTCATTGGAGGAGTGCGCCTTGGTGTCTTCGGATGATGAGTCCGACACAACCTTGCATCGTAGACCTTTCCTGGTCCCCGTGGCCTTCTTCTTGGCCTTCTTCTCTGGCACCTCATAAGGCGTCGGAAACAACATCTCCGTCAAGAGAGTCGTTGCTGGATCTTTAGGTAGCGGAGCCGGACAGTCGATCTGCTTCGCTGTCGCTACCCAGTCCTGTTAAAAATGGCGTGGAGGCTTAGATTCCTCCCACGAATATACTGGGGAAAGGCGCATTTTGTGAAATATAGAGAGCTTACCGGATTGGCGGGGCACTTTGTGCCGAGTCCGCGATCCTCGGTAGTGGGAGGAGGTACTTCGGCGTCCTTGAACAGCACCTTGCAGACGTCTTTGTGTGTCATATCGAAGAGCTCTCGCAGCGTCTGGTGCTTGGCCGAATCGAACTCCCACATATTGAATGCCCGTCTTTGACACGGGAGGATCCGACGGAAGAGCATGACTTGGACCATGTTGACAAGCTTGATCTTCTTGCTCATCATATTTTTGACACAGTTCTGGAGTCCGGTCAGCTCTGCCGGCGCACCCCAGTCTAAGCCCTTCTTTTTCCAGGAGGTGAGCTGCATGGGGATGCCAGATCGGAACTCGGGGGCCGTCTCCTAGTTAGCGTCGCGCGGCTCGGTGATATAGAACCACCCCGATTGCCGCCCCTTCACGGTCTCCACATAGGAGCCTTCAAGCCATATGACGTTGGGCATCTTGCCCACCATGGCGCCTCCGCACTCCGCCTGCTGGCCGACCACTATCTTTGGAGGTCTTCAGCCACATGCCAAACTGGGGCTTGATGCGGAGGAAGGCCTTGCACACAACGATAAATGCCGAGATGTTGAGGATGAAATTGGGGGCTAAGTCATGGAAATCCAGATCGTAGTAAAACATGAGCCCACAGACAAATGGGTGGAGGGGATATCCCAGTCCGTGGATGAAGTGGGCAAGGAACACAACCCTCTCATGGGGTTCCGGGGTAGGAACGATCTGCCCTTCGCCCGGGAGCTTGTGCGTGATGTCTGCGGCCAGATATCCGGCCTCCCGGAGCTTTGTGATGTCCTCCTCCGTAACAGAGGAGACCATCCACTTGCCTCCCGCTCCGGACATGTTTGGAATGGCTTTGCAGAGAAGGTGAGAACTTGGGCACTGGAGCTCGAGCGTGTGAGAATGGATGAGCGAGGGAAGAGGGCGTGGGTGAAAAAAGGGGAATCCCTATCTCTTTATAAAGGCGGTAGAAACTGTGCGCCTCCCCACTAGCCCGGTAAAATCGCTTATTTCCCAAGCGCCACGATTGATGGCACGGTTGGGTTACCCATACCCATATTGATGAAAATGCCGTGATAAGGGGACACGATCTCTGCTTCGACAAGACGTGCCAGGAAAACCGCCTTGCAATATGTGCAATGGCTGGTTGAGCAAAACGGTTCGAATAATGACCGGGCCGTGGCGTGATGTCATGCTATGAAAGGTTGTCAGCAGATTAGATTTGTAAAATATCGTGCTCTCTACGGTGGTATGTGGAAATTATTTTGCAGAGCCGGACACGGTCCTCATATTCAAGATCTTCTATGGAGTATTCGGAGAAGGAACCCACCTTGCAATGCTGAAAAAAATTTGCACACCGGACTTATCGTCATTGAAGCCTGGTTCAGGGGCTACTGAGGGAGTCCTGGATTAGGAGGTCCTCGGACAGCCGGACTATATACTTTGGCCGAACTGTTGGACTATGAAGATACAAGATTGAATACTTCGTCCCGTGTCCGGGTGGGACTCTCCTTTGCATGGAACGCAAGCTTGGCAATTCAGATATGTAGATCTCCTTATCTGTAACCGACTCTATGTAACCCTAGCCCCCTCCGGTGTCTATATAAACCGGAGGGTTTAGTCCGTAGGACAACAACAATCATAATCATAGCCTCTACGATCTCGTGGTAGATCAACTCTTGTAATACTCATATCATCAAGACCAATCAAGCAGGAAGTAGGGTATTACCTCCATCGAGAGGGCCCGAACCTGGGTAAACATCGTGTCTCCCGCCTCCTATTACCATTAGCCTTAGACGCACAGTTCGGGACCCCCTACCCGAGATCCGCCGGTTTTGACACCGACAGCCGGCTCATACATGTGTCCGGCTCGGTTTCTTCCTTTCCCTATCTTAAAATACAAGTTACAAATCTCATGGCGGTTTATGTCTATGGGCCCTAATCCGCCCTTGGGCTCTGGGCCTTTTAGTCTATGTAGTAAAGCGCCATATTCCTTGTCTTCATGGGCTTCAATACAGATGATTCCTTATGAGCATAATCCGGCCCCTCCTGGGCGGTTTATACTCAGTAGTTATATCCCCAACAACTCCCTAAACGTCCGCTAACAGGGGATCTTCTATATGTCGGGCTTTGTGACAAGTAGTCAAGTAATCACATGCTCCACCCCTCGACTGGGCCGGTCCATTCGTATGCGTTATACCAAATGGGTTCACACGAATTGAAAATCCCTCAGAAAGAGAAGCGCACTCGCTAGGAAGGAAGACCACTGTTGCCATAAAATATAGGGCAATTCCGCTGTTAAATACAGGTCAGTAGCCAATTGAGCCAATCAGTGTTGTTTCTCTAATAGGTAGCGTGAAACTTTAAACAACAAACAACAACGCTAGATCTACAACATTTTTTAAATAACGGGTCACTGTAATCTTTGGTTAATGTAGTGAACCATTTTTTATTTTCAAAAAACAAAATGGAAAACTCAGAAACTGTGAACATTCAAATTCTGAATTTTTTAAGAAAATACAAATATTTTTTTTAAATAAACTCCGAGAATTTTTTAGTAAACATGAACATTTTTTTAAATCCCTAACTTTTTTGGATAAGGCAAACATTTTTTAATTTTATAAAGAAAATTTGAAACTCTGAAAAAATTCTGAAATATGCAAAAAAAATATAATTCTTTTATTTTTCAATATGAACATTTTTCTAAATTTTGAATAAATATTTGAATTCTCAAACTTTTAAAAAAATAAACATGGAAAGGAAAATGAAAAAAAAGGAAAATGAAAACGAAACAGGAGAACATCACACAAAGAAAGAAAGGAAAAGGACAGGAAAAAGGGAAGAACGAAAAAAAACTAAATACCAGTTAAAAACCGGTTCAGGAACCTCCTAGAAGGTTCCCAAACCGGTATAAACCGGCTTGGAACCTCATTGAAATTTCCCAAAACCAGGAACGTTTGAACGCCTTAATGGGTAGGCCCAGCTCACTGCTCGATCACCAACTTCTGTGCAGAAGCTCGACAATGCAACGTAAAGTGCGTCCTATAGGGTTTTCCAGCGAACAGTGCCAACCCACCCCTATTTGGAAACCCTCAAATTCATACTAGTCATGCAAAGTTCATTTCATCATATCATAGTACATTACATGAAACAAGCTAATAAAACAAGCAAACTACCCCTAATCTATTCTTGTCATACATATCCTTTGTGGACACCAAAATCTAGCAAGAAATACAATTGGCATAGCTACCTCGATAACTGTGGAGCCAAACATGATTTTGGAGCCCCATTCATGATGTGAAATGTAACCCAAGGTCTCCAGTCTAGGCGCGGTGACTACTCACACTCCCATTTTCATGTGCATTTTCAAGAAGAGCAACCTTTCAAGTGAAGGGGCATTCTCAATGATGAGTTCTACAGCGCTAGCATGAATGCTACACTTTTAAGGGTAGGGGAGTTGATCCTGACACCATGAACGCTAAAATTGGTTCTCGGCAGCAAGCACTATAGGGCAGGGCAACATGTGTTGATAATGTGGCACAACGAGTCCTTCGAGAGGTTGACTGCCACAAGTGCAAACTTGCTGAGCTGAGGAAAGCGGCGTGTTTCAACTGAATTGTCCAGGAGAGAGCACATGTTGATGGTGCCCACGCGGAGAGTGGATGATAATATGAAGATGGATGCCGGTGGCGATTGCAGACCTACACATGTATTTGGTAGCTCTAATAGGTACAGATCGAGCTCTTGGAGCTTATCTAGGTCAGGGGATTGAATCCATACTTCCATGGCAGTGGCTTGGTACGAGAGGTAGCGCATCAGGAGGTAGAGACGGTGAACTAGTTCCTCGTGGGCGGCGAGAATGATTCCGGGGAGGCCACGGAAGTCAAGGTTAAGAGAGGCGGTGCACCATAGATGGTGCCACCGATACGCGAGAGCTTGGGTGCAGGCGTCGTCCTTGGTAGGAAGGAGGGTGATGATCTCGCCGAGGATTGTGTCATGGAGATCGCTGACGCGATCAACAATACTTGTTTGTCTTCGACAGCTCTAGACGGTGGTACCTGGCCTTTTCCGGCTGCCAGCTCCATCTTCATGGTCAGCGCCATGGCAGAGGAGGGACGTGACGTTCGTTGCATAATTTTTGGTTTCAACTAATTTTTTGTAGTGTAGGGGGTTTCATCTGCTACTACAAGACGCTTGGATGGTGTTCTCGATATCATTTTTCTCAAAAAAAATGGGGAGGAATTGGGAGATAGAGTTTGTTGTAAATTCTTAAGTTAAAGAAAGAGGTGAGTGCTAGGCGTTATCCGGATGTAGGAAAGGCAAAAAGCATCCGCCTCCTGAACCGTATGATATAGACTTCTCTAGTCGCCTGATGAAAGTCAAGACAGCACGTTCTTCTCTCCTTTCTTCTCATCTCAGTACGCGCCGCACGCATACCCTCGCCTACGTAGCAAGCTCCGGTGGCACCGCAGAACATTGACAACACTAGCTCACCACAACTCCGGCGGCCCGCAGCACTGGCTCGCAGCACGACAGAGTGGTCGCAGCATCGCTGCTACGTATTGAGCTTGTGTTGGTTTTCCTTGAAGAGGAAAGGGTGATGCAGCACAGTAGCGTAAGTATTTCCCTTAGTTTTTGAGAACCAAGGTATCAATCCAGTAGGAGGCTCCTCACAAGTCCCACGCACCTACACAAACAAACAAGAACTCACAACCAATGCAATAAAGGGGTTGCCAATCCCTTCAAGGCCACTTGCAAGGTGAGATCTGATAGAGATAATATGATAAGATAAATATATTTTTGGTATTTTATGATACAGATTGGAAAAGTAAATATGCAAATAAAAGTAGATTGAAAGCTTATATGATAAGAGATAGAACCGGGGGCCATAGGTTTCACTAGTGGCTTCTCTCAAGACAGCATAATTATTACGGTGGGTGAACAAATTACTGTCGAGCAATTGATAGAAAAGTGAATAATTATGAGATTATCTAGGCATGATCATATATATAGGCATCCCGTCCGTGACAAGTAGACCGACTCCTTCCTGCATCTACTACTATTAGTCCACACATCGACCACTATCCAGCATGCTTCTAGAGTATTAAGTTCATGAAGAACAGAGTAACACATTAAGAAAGATGACATGATGTAGAGGGATAAACTCATGCAATATGATATAAACCCCATCTTTTTATCCTTGATGGCAACAATACAATACGTGCCTTGCCGCCCCTGCTGTCACTGGGAAAGGACACCGCAAGATTGAACCCAAAGCTAAGCACTTCTCCCATTGCAAGAAAGATCAATCTAGTAGGCCAAACCAAACTGATAATTCGAAGAGACTTGCAAAGATAACTTAATCACACATAAAAGAATTCAGAGGAGATTCAAATATTTCTCATATATAAACTTGATCATAAACCCACAATTCATTGGATCTCGACAAACACACCGCAAAAAGAGTTACATCGAATAGATCTCCAAGAAGAGGAAGGAGAACTTTGTATTGAGAATCAAAGAGAGAGAAGAAGCCATCTAGCTAATAACTATGTACCCGAAGGTCTCTGGTAAACTACTCACAACTTATCGGAGAGGCCTTGGAACTGATGTAGAGGCCCTCCATGGTGAATCCCCCCTCCGGCGGAGCGCCGGTGACGGCTCCAAGATGGGATCTCGCGGATACAGAAGGTTACGATGGTGGAAATAGTTTTTCGTTGTCGCCTGTGATGTTTTCGGGGTACATGGGTATATATAGGAGGAAGGAGTACGTCGGTGGACGATTGAGGGGCCCACGAAGGTGGGTGCGCGCCCACTTGTAGGGGGTGCGCCGGGCACCCTCGTGGCCGCCTCGCTTGTTTCTTGACTTCCACTCCAAGTCCCCTGGATCACGTTTGTTCCAAAAAGATCGCTCCCGAAGGTTTCATTCCGTTTGGACTGGTTTGATATTCCTTTTCTTCGAAACACTGAAATAGGCAAAAAAATAGCAATTCGGGTTGGGCCTCCGGTTAGTAGGTTAGTCCCAAAAATGATATAAAAGTGTAAAGTAAAGCCCATAAACATACAAAATGGGTAATATAATAGCATGGAACAATCAAAAATTATAGATACGTTGGAGACGTATCAAGCATCCCCAAGCTTAATTCCTGCTCGTCCTCGAGTAGGTAAATGATAAAAATAGAATTTTTGATGTGGAATGCTACCTAGCATAATTCTCAATGTAATTTTCTTTACTGTGGCATGATTGTTCAGATCCAAATGATTCAAGATAAAGGCTTATAAAACATAAAAATAGTAATACTTTGAAGCATACTAACAAATAATCATGTCCTATCAAAATAACATAGCCAAAGAAAGCTTATCCCTACAAAATCATATAGTTAGGCCATGCTTCATCTCTATTACACAAAATACTCCCCTTATGCATAACCCTGATTATGAGCCAAGCAATTGGTTCATACTTTTTAATGCGCTTTAGCATTTTCAATTCTTACGCAATACATGAGCGCAAGCCATGGACATAGCAATATGTGTGGTATAAGGTGGTGGTTATGAAGACAAAGAGGGAGGAGATAGTCTCACATCAACTAGGCGTATCAACGGGCTATGGAGATGCCCATTAATAGATATCAATGTGAGTGAGTAGGGATTTCCACTAGAGCTATAAATGTATGAAAGCTCAACAAAATAAACTAAGTGGGTGTGCATCCAACTTGCTTGCTCACGAAGACCTAGGGCGTTTTGAGGAAGCCCATCATTGGAATATACAAGCCAAGTTCTATGATGAAAAATTCCCACTAGTATATGAAATTGACAACATAAGAGATTCTCTATCATGAAGACCATGGTGCTATTTCGAAGCACAAGTGTGGAAAAAGAAATAGTAGCATTGTCCCTTCTCTCTTTTCTCTCATTTCCGTTTTTTCTTTTTTTCTCTCTTTTTCTTTCTTTTCTTTATTTTTGGTGGGCTTCTTTGGCCTTTTTTTCATGGGCTTCTTTGGCCTCTTTTATTTTTATAAAGTCCAAAGTCTCATACGGACTTGTGGGGGAATCATAGTCTCAATCATCCTTTCCTCACTTGGGACAATGTTCTAATAATGAAGATCATCACACTTTTATTGATTTACAACTCAAGAACTACAACTCAATACTTAGAACAAAATATGACTCTATGTGAATGCCTCCGGCGGTGTGCCGGGATATGCAATGAATCAAGAGTGACATGTATGAAAATTATGAAGGTGGCCTTGCCACAAATACGATGTCAACTACATGATCATGCAAAGAGCAATATGACAATGATGGAGCGTGTCATCATAAATGGAACAGTGGAAAGTTGCATGGCAATATATATCAGAATGGCTATGGAAATTCCATAATAGGTAGGTATGGTGGCTGTTTTGAGGAAGGTAAATAATGGGTTCATAATACCGCCGAAAGCTGCACGGAATAATAGAGGCTAGCAAAGTGGAAGGGTAAGTGTGCGTATGTCCATGGACTCACATTATTCATAAAGAACTCATATACTTATTGCAAAAATTTATTAGCCCTCAAAGCAAAGTACTACTACGCATGCCCCTAGAGGGATAGATTGGTAGGAAAAGACCATCGCTCGTCCCCGACTGCCACTCATAAGGAAAGCACTCAAAGAGCACCCCATGCATCAAATTTGTCACACAACTTTTACCACACGTGCATGCTATGGGACTTGCCAAGTTCAACACAAGTATTCATCAATTTCATAATTACCCAACTAGCATGACTCTAGCATTATTACCTTTATATCTCAAAACAATTATCAAGCATCAAATTGATTATAGTTTTTAATGCACTTTCTATGATAGTTTTTATTATACCCAACTTGGATGCTCATCATGCTAGGACCAAATTTATAACCATAGCAAATACCATGCTGTTCTAAAAGACTCTCAAAATAATATAAGTGAAGCATGATAGATCAGAAATTTCTTCAAAATAAAGCCAATGTCGTGCTCTAAAAAACATAAGTGAAGTACATAGAGCAAAACTATCTAGCTCACAAGATATAAGTGAAGCACATAGAGTATTCTAGTAAATACTAGATCATGTGGGTTTCTCCCAAAAGGTGTGTACAGCAAGGATGATTGTGGTACACTAACAAGCAAAGACTCATATCATACAAGATGCACCAAGCAAAACACATATCATGTGGCGAATAAAAATATAGCTCCAAGTAAAGTTACCGATAGACGAAGACGAAAGAGGGGATGCCTT
This sequence comes from Triticum aestivum, assembly GCF_018294505.1. Classification (NCBI taxonomy): domain Eukaryota; kingdom Viridiplantae; phylum Streptophyta; class Magnoliopsida; order Poales; family Poaceae; genus Triticum; species Triticum aestivum. The sequence continues at coordinate 579,989,143 of NC_057795.1, forward strand.
CCGGGGCATCCCCAAGCTTAGGCTTTTGGTTATCCTTCAATATCTTGGGGTGCCCTGGGCATCCCCAAGCTTAGGCTTTTGCCACCCTTTATTCCATAGTCCATCAAATCTCTACCCAAAACTTGAAAACTTCACAACACAAAACTCAACAAGAAATCTCATAAGCTCCGTTAGTGCAAGAAAGAAAAATCACCACATAAGGTACTGTAATGAACTCATTCTTTATTTATATCGGTGTTAAACCTACTGTATTCCAACTTCTCTATGGTTCATACCCCTACTATATTCCAACTTCTCTATGGTTCATACCCCTACTGTATTCCAACTTCTCTATGGTTCATACCCCTACAAACTTCTCTATGGTTCATACCCATACATACTAGCCATAGATGCATCAAAATGGAACAATAAAAAATTATAGATACATTGGAGACGTATCAATCGCCAGAGCAGCCCAAGCCGTCGTTGCAGTATCGTGATACGTCTCCAACGTATCTATAATTTATGAAGTATTCATGCCATGCTCACAATAATTTTATATGATTTTGGTATGGTTTGATTAGAACTAACCCAGACTGATGCTGTTTTCAGTAGAACTACCATGGTGTCGTTTTTTGTGCAGAAATAAAAGTTCTCAGAACGAGCTGAAAATTTACGGATACTATTTTCAAAAAATATGAAAAATACTAGAACAAAAAGATATCGAAGAGGAGTCCTGAGGCAACCACAAGGGTGGGGGCGCACCCCCCTAGGGCGCGCCCTTGCCTTGTCATCACCTTGTGGGCCCCCCTTGACTTGTCCCTGATGCCAATACCTCCTATAAATCCCAAAACCTCTAGGAATAAATCTAGATCGGGAGTTCCGCCGCTGCAAGCCTCTGTAGCCACGAAAAACCAATCGGGAGCCCATTCCGGCACCTTGTTAGAGGGGGAATCCATCACCAGTGGCCATCTTCATCATCCCAACGGTCTCCATGATAGGAGGGAGTAGTTCACCCTCGAGGCTGAGCATATGTACCAGTAGCTATGTGTTTGATCTCTCTCTCTCTCTCTCTCTCGTGTTCTTGATTTGACACAATCTTGATGTACCATGAGCTTTGTTACTATTGTCGGATCATATGGTGTTTCTCCCCCTCTATCTCCTTGTGATGAATTGAGTCTTTTCTTTTAAGGTTTTGTTATGTCGGATTTAATCTTTGGATGTGAGAGCACTTGATGTATGTTTTGCGATGGGATATATGTGGTGACAATGGGATGTTCTGATGATCCACTTGATGTATGTTTTGGTTATCAACTTGCGGGTTCCCTGGTGATATTGGGGTAATCTATGCATAGGGGTTGGTACGCGTTTTCATATTCCTTTCTCCGATAGAAAACTTGGGATACTCTTGAAGTTCTTTGTGTTGGATTGAATATTATGAATCTGAAGTTGTTTGCTGCATATCGTATAATTGACCTACGGATACTTGTGGTGACATTGGAGATTTGGAGTATCTGGGTGACATTAGTATTGATTGATGTGTGTCATATGGTGTTATTTTACTACGAACTCTAGGGCTGTTTGTGACACTTATAGGAATAGCTCAATGGATTGATCGGAAAGAATAACTTTGAGGTGGTTTCGTACCCTGCAAGCAATTTCATCTTTATGTGCTCTGTGATAGGAACTTTGGAGTGATTCTTCATTGCATGTTGAGGAATTTCCATATGATCTAATTATGTTATCATTGTTGAGAGAACTTGCACTAGTGAAAGTATGAACCCTAGGCCTTGTTTGCAAGCATTGGAACACCTTTTTTACTCACTTTTGTTACTTGCTACCTTGCTGTTTTTATATTTTCAGATTATAAAACCTACATCTACCATCCATATTACGCTTGTATCACCATCTCTTCGTCGAACTAGTGTACCTATACAATTTACCATTGTATTGGGTGTATTGGGGACACAAGAGACTCTTGGTTATATGGTTGCAGGGTTGTTTGAGAGAGACCATCTTCATCCTATGCCTCCCACGGATTGATAAACCTTATGTCATCCACTTGAGGGAAATTTGCTACGGTCCTACGAAACTCTGCGCTTGGAGGCCCAACATGAGTCTACAAGAAGAAGGTTGCATAGTAAACATCAAGCTCTTTTCTGGCGCCGTTGCCGGGGAGGTGAGTGCTTGAAGGTATATCTTTAGATCTTTCAATTGAATCTTTTAGTTTCTTGTTTTATCACTATTTTAGTTTATAAAAGAAAACTACAAAAAATAGAATTGAGGTTGCCTCATATGCTTCAGCTTTTTAATGTCTTTCACGAAAATGATGGAAAGGAAAATTGTGCTCAAGTGTTAGAAGAAGAAGTTCATAAAATGTTTGGCATGCAATCTTTAAATGATGAGGATGATTGCAATGTTATTAGTATGAATTCTTTGAATACCCATGATGCTAATGATATGCAAAGCTACAAGCTTGGGTATGCTATGTTTTATGAAGATGATATTTTTAGTCCCCCAAGTTTTGATGAGCAAATTTATTTTGATGATAGCATGCCTCCTATTTATGATAATTACACTGATGAAAGTGGGTTTGGAGGAGTTTCAACTTTAGGAAGTAATGATCCCACTATTTTGGAGGATGTTGAATCTTTTCACAATTTTGATAAAAGTGGAATTAGAGTTGAATTCATTATGCTAAAGTTGTGAAAAGATTCTTATTGTTGAATTCATTATGCTAAAGTGGAATTAGAGTTGAATTCACTGTGCTTGTGGCTCATGAAAATAATGCTTTATGTGATGGTTATATTGTTGAATTCATTCATTATGCTACTGAAAATTATTAAGAGGGAGGAGTATATGCTTGTAGGATGCAATAATATCAAGTTTCCTCTTTATGTGTTCAAAATCTTGAAGTTTTGCTTGTTTTACCTGCCTATGCTAGTTGATTCTTATTCCCGTAAATAGTTTGCTCACGAAATCCCTATGCATAGAAAGTGGGTTAGACTTAAATGTGCTAGTCATATGCTTCATGATGCTCCCATTATGTTTCAATTCTAATCTTTTATGTGAGCATCATTGAAATCATCATGCCTAGCTGAAAAGGCATTAAAGAAAAGTGCTTGTTGGGAGACAACCCAATATTTACCCCCATTGTTTTTGTGTGTTCACATGATTAAGCTACTTTTGTAATCATGTTTTATAGCTTTTTTCAATAAAGTGCCAAGTAAAGCCTTTGTGATAGTGTGGATGATAGTTGAATTGATTCTATGCGAAAACAGAAACTTTTGCTCCCAGTCCAGGAACTTTGAAAATTCACTGGAATGTGCTTTTGATCTTAATTTTTGACACATGATTGATATACAAATTGTCTATGTTGTCCTAATTTTTCAGAATTTGTCGAGGTACAGAGGTATTGAAAGTTTCCAGATTACTACAGACTGTTCTGTTTTTGATAGATTTTGTTTTCTATGTGTTGTTTGCTTATTTTGATGAATCTATGAGTAGTATCAGAGGGTATGAAGCATGTAGAAGTTGGAATACAGTAGATACAACACCAATATAAATTTAGAATAAGTTCACATTAGTAACTAAGTGGCGATTTGCTTTATTATACTAATGGAGCTTACGAGTTTTCTGTTGAGTTTTATGTTGTGAAGTCACTATAAGAAATATGTCAACTTATGACCTTATGTCAGTGACCCTGGAAGAAATGGTTGTAAATCTAAGACCATTTGAGACCAATTGGTCATAAGCTGTTCGGGGGCTCCAAACCCTAAACTATAACGACCATTCTGGTCAGAAAGGTGATAGTTTTCTTACACAAAATGGTCATAAAGCAGACAACATTGGTCCACTACCTTATTTCTAGCTGATCACAACCAATATAGATGATCATAACCTTGTAAATTGTGGTGGATTGCTATGACTAGGCGCCACCTCATCAGTTTTGCCCATGTGTCATATCCATGTGTCAATTTTCGCCCTAGGTTGTGAAGCAACCTATATTTCTGTTATTCCCAAAATTCTCAAAACATTCTCATAAGTTTTTGTGTCATATCTTCGTCAAATTTGTCAAAAACCTTCCTTGCCTAGTTCAAAAATAATTCAACATTATTCTTTTTCCTATTCTATTCAGAACAACACTTTTTGAAGGATGTGCTATTTGCATATTATTGATTGCCCTCAAAATTTTTGGGCACTCTTTCCTATACAAATCATTGCCTCATGACAAAATTCAGCTCCATTTTCCCAGTAAATCTTCCTTGGCAAATTTCCAAAGTTTTTGTCCACCTACAAGCTTTGTGAAGGAAGTACTAGCTATGCATATCCTAATGAGATGAATTTTTGCCACATCTTCTAGACGCCCATATCATAGCTCTCCACAAAATTGTAGACCCACCTAACAATCCATGAGAGCTTACCATCCAATCTTTCTTTCTGGTAATAGTTTCAGTTTGTGAAGTAATTATATTTTATATTGCTTTATAATTGTTGAAAATTTACCATGACATGACCCTACCCATAGAATCTCCCTCCACCAAATTTTAGCTCATTTAATTTAACCATTTCCCTCAATATTTTTCCCAATTTTCTGTTCAGTGGAGAGCATTGTGAAGGAAGTGCCATTTTTATATATCCAAATGCAACGAAATTTATATAGTTCCTTCATATGCTCAAATTATCACCCTCCTCCAAAGTGGAGCTCAATAAAATCATATATGTGAGCCTAGGTTCAATCTCTATTTTATGGCCAGATTGGCACATTGCAAAGCAAGTGTTATCTAGAACCCTCCTATTACCCTCAAATTTTTTGGGCACACTTTCATACCAAAATCATTGCCGCATGATAATATTCAGCTCCATTTTCCTAGTAAATCTTCCTCAAAAAATTTCCAAAGTTTCTATCCAGAGAGAAGCTTTGTGAAGTCGTACTAGCTAGGCTTATCCAGATGATCTTATATTCTTCTAAATCTTCCATATGCTCAAATAATTACTCTCCACAAAATTTGAGCTCTATTAAACAAACCATGTGAGCTCATCGTCCAATCTTTTATTCTTGTCATATTTTCAGTTTGTGAAGCAACTATATTATATATTTCTTCATTATTTCTGAAATTTTACCAGGGCATGACCATACATATGTAACTTACTTACACTAAATTTGAGCTCATTTAATTTATCCAATTTCTCTCACTAATTTTCCCAAGTTTCTGTCCAAAGAAGAGCATTGTGAAGGAAGTACCACTTTGGCACGTCCAAATGGTATCAAATTTTACAGTGCTTTCCTATGCCCAAATAACCATCATCCACCAAATTTCAGCTCAATCCATTTATTATTTTGAGCCCAACTTCAACATTCATATTTCTGTCCAGTGTGGTACTTTGCAAAGCAAGTGCCACCTAGGCTCCTCCATTTGAGCTAAAACTTTGTGAAGACAATCTTCTTAGTAGATGATCATCCTCAGCCAAAACTCACGCCCATTGTCCATGTGCATTTCCCATACGGCTAATCAAATACTTGTCTGTTAATTCATGTTTGAGCATAATTCGGTCTTCTCATGAGATTCTTATGTTGTCATTTTCTTCCTAGCACTTACCTGGGACTGTCCAACCCACTAGACATGCCTAGGCTGCTCAGAACACAAGGCAACACCACGATCACGCGGTGACCACACGGCGGGCATGCGAGTTTACGTGCTCTGGAGTCGAGGCCCTCGGCCACCGTCCAAACTTCGACGTATCACCACCAAACCATGTATTTCTGATTAAATAGATACTTATGTAACTATAAATGATTTTTGGAAAAAGTAAAGAGCAAACTATAAGTCAGCTGCAGTTCAAATTTGACCCGTTTCCTACTGAATCGACGGAAATTTGTCTTTTTCATGAGAGGTGGATCAAAACTTTTGACACCCAACCATTTTGTAAATTGTGCATTAAATATGGCCTAATATTTTAGAAATTTTATTTGGTACAATTTTGCAACAATATATGGTAGGTCCTTCACAAAAAAACTCATTTTGGACACTCAAAAAATGAAAAATTATTTTTTCATGAACAAAAAATGAAAAATTCCTTAGCCAACATTGTTTACCATTCCAAGATGCATCCTTGTGCACGATATTAGATCATTTGAACAAACTATGCCATGTATGTGGCCATAAGATTAATCATTTGGCTTGAAAGTCATGAATCTTCACACATGATAGCTCATTTCTGAGAACACATTTTTAAAATAATTGACATATTGCAAGTTTATTATTTTTCCTGGCAACTTGGTCACATATAATGACACAGTGCAAAGGTTTTCCAATTTTTTGATTGTTTTTGATTTTTTTCATGCTCATTTCAAAATGTGGTAAAAACAACGGGCATGACCGTTCCTAGCTAGTGGTTCAATCTTGGATTTTTTTTGTGTTTCTCTGATTAAATAGATACTTATGTACCTAAAAATCATTTTTGCAAAAAATCATGAGCAAACTATGAGGCAGATGCAGTTCAAATTTGACTGCTTTTAACTGAATCAGCCGAAACTTGTCTTTTTCACGAGAGGTGGATCAAACGTCTGACACCCAAACATTTGGACAATTGTAAATTAAATATGTCCTAGTATTTTATAAATTTGATTTGGTACAATTTTGCAACAAATATGTGGTAGGTGCTTCACAAAACAACTCATTTCAAGCAGTCGAAAAATGGAAAATGAATTTTTCGTACAAAGAAAATGAAAACTTCATTAGGAAACATTGTTTGCCATTCCAAGATGCACCCTTGTGCACGATATTAGATCATTTGAACAAGCGATGGCATGAATGTGGCCATAAGATTGATCATTTGGCTTGAAAGTCATGAATAATCTTCACACATGATAGCTCAGTTCTAAGAACACCTTTCTAAAATAATTGACATATTGCAAGATTATTATTTTTCCTGGTAACTTGGTCACATATAATGACACAATGCGAAGGTTTTCCAATTTTTTTAAATTTTTTCATGCTCATTTCAAAATGCGGTTAAAACGGCGGGCATGACCGTTCCTAGCTAGTGGTTGAATCTTGGAGTTTTTTGTGTTTCTCTGATTAAATAGATACTTATGTACCTGTAAATGATTTTTGGGAAAAATCATCAGCAAACTATGAGGCAGCTGTAGTTCAAATTTGACCTGCATTCAGCTGAATCGGCCGAAACTTGTCTTTTTCACGAGAGGTGGATCAAAACTTCTGACACCAAACATTTGGTTAATTGTACATTAAATATGCCCTAGTATTTTAGAAAATTTATTTGGTACAATTTGAGAACAAATATATGGCAGGTCCTTAACAAAAAAACTCATTTTGGGCAATCAAAATATGGAAAATGAATTTTTTGTCCAAAGAAAATAAAAACTTCCTTAGGCAACATTGTTTACCATTCCAAGATGCATCCTTGTGCATGAAATTAGATCATTTGAACGAACTATGCCATGAATGTGGCCATAAGATTGATCGTTTGGCTTGAAAGTCATGAATCTTCACACATGATAGCATACGGGAGTCCCTGCCGGATACGAAAGGTGATCTTCGGTCTTGTATATTGATGGCCCATTAGTCCGGCCCACATCGAATGGACCAGACGCCCGAGGACCCCCTAGTCCAGGACTCCCACAATAGTTCTCAGGGCCAGTTTCTGTTGTTTTGCTTGTTTTTTACTTCGCAGGAAATCTATACCAAACGGAGTCCAAATGCAGCGAAACTTTTTGGTGATTTTTTCTGGACAGAAGACACCAGATGGGCCAAAGAAGTACCAGAGGGGTGCCCCAAGGGGGGCACAACCCACCCGGGCGTGCCTGGGGGCCCAGGCGTGCCCTAGTGGGTTATGCCCACCTCGGTGGCCTCCCGCACCGCCTCTTTGCTCTATAAATACCCCAATATTCCAGAAACCCCTGGGGAGTCGACAAAAATAAATTCCAGCCGCCGCAAGTTCCATAAACCACAAATCCAATCTAGACACCATCACGGAGGGGTTCATCATCCTCATTGGTGCCTCTCCGATGATGCGTGAGTAGTTCATTGTAGGCCTACGGGTCCATAGTTAGTAGCTATATGGCTTCCTCTCTCTCATTTGATTCTCAATACAATGGTCTCTTGGAGATCTATTTGATGTAACTCTTTTTGTGGTGTGTTTGTTGGGATCCGATGAACTTTGAGTTTATGACCAGATCTATGTCTTTATCCATGAAAGTTATTTGAGTCTTTTGATCTCTTATATGCATGATTACTTATAGCCTCGTATTTGTTCTTCGAATCTTTGGTTTAGTTAGGCCAACTAGATTGATTTTTCTTGCCATGGGAAGAGGTGCTTTGTGATGGGTTCGATCTTACGGTGCTTGATCCAAGTGACAGAAGGGGAACCGACACGTATGTATCGTTGCTATTAAGGATAACAAGATGGGGTCTATTTCTTATAAATAGATCTTGTCTACATCATGTCATCGTTCTTATTGCATTAATCCATTTTTCCATGAACTAAATACACTAGATGCATGCTAGATAGCGGTCGATGTGTGGAGTAATAGTAGTAGATGCAGGCAGGAGTCAGTCTACTAATCTTGGACATGATGCATATATAATGATCATTTCCTGGATATCGTCATGATTATTTGAAGTTCTATCAATTACCCAATAGTAATTTGTTACCCACAGTATGCTATTTTTCTCGAGAGAAGCCACTAGTGAAATCTATGGCCCTCGGGTCTCTTCTTTATCATATTTGCCTTCAAGATATATTTTTATTTGCTTTTATTTTCAGATCTATTAATCCAAAAATACAAAAATACCTTGCTGCATTATTTATTTATTTATTTTATCTCCCATTCCCGTGAGATCTATTTATCCAATCTACTACAATTTTACATATCCTTTCACCCGTGAGGGATTGACAACCCCTCTCTTACGTCGGGTTGCAAGTATTTGTTCTTTGTGTGCCGAAAAGCTATTTACGTGGTGTTGTGCGGTTCTCCTACTAGTTCGATAACCTTGGTCTCATCACTGAGGGAAATACCTACCGTAGTTGTGCTGCATCATCTCTTCGTCTTTGGGGAAATACCGATGTAGTTCAAGCCGCATCAGTCACCCACATGACCATAGTAGATTTGGCTCCACGAGGCTTCCCTCCCCCTCTCGAAAATATCTATTCCCTCGCAATCTCCAAAATAGCTACCCATGTAGATGGTTTTACTATTTGATATCACACGATTAGTATGTCTAGACTGTGCGCGATGTCTGTTATTCTTGCTCTGCTTCAATTAGTAGATACAAATTTTCAGTAGCCCTGGAATTTTACTCCCGCCTCCATCCCTTGCAATCTCAAAAATATCTGCTCGGGTGGAGTGTTTTTCTGTTTTATAGCACACGATTATTATGTTTTAACTATGTGTGATGTTCGTTACTCCCGCCTCACTCTGCTTCAATCCCTTGGTCCAAAGTTTCGGTAGCCCCGCCATTTTACTCCCGCCTAGTAAAATTTCCACTACTCGTGACATTTTCTCAAACACCAACTTGGACCCCCTCCACGCACACACCCCAAATCCTTCGCTCACCCCAAATCGCCAACCCACACACATACACACCACCCCTCCCTCGCTCCAAACCTAGCTAGGTCGCTGCCGATGCCGCCATCATCGTCTCCGCCGTGCCGCCTCCATCGTCAACCTCTGCAGGTCTGCCCGTGCCGTTTACCCACCAGTATACATACCCTCATCGCCCTGAGTTTCTTAGATGATGCCTGTGAATCGCCCCCTTTCCCAGAGATCCCCATCCCCACCCCTCCCCCACTCTAGAGCGTCGCAGCCTAAGCCCGGCTATGCTTCCCGGGGAGCTTGATGAGCGAATGGCCCAAAAGAGCTTTACCGCAGCCTCTTCGCCCGACGTCGGAGAGGTGTCTCCCGAGGAAGCTGACGACGATGACTGGACCTGGATTGAGCCTTTCAATCAGCGGTCTAGAGTATTTTGGCATGTTGCGAACGTCGGTTACGACATCGAGGTCGTCGACACGATGGCTTAACGCGGGTTATGCCAGAGGTTAAGTTGCCCACCCGAACCCTTCGGGTTCGATAGCCGTCGATCTCATCGATGGCCCTGCTGCTGATCTCCTGCGGCTCGTTATGAACAATTTGCCATCCTTCATCGCCATGGAGCCCCTTTTGTCATTCTGAAGGGCACGTTCTGCGACGCTGATGTCTACTATGCAAATTTATTCTTGTAGACACGTGTTGAGCCTCCAAATGCAGAGTTTTGTAGGACAGTAGCAATTTTCCCTCAAGTGGATGACCTAAGGTTTATCAATCCATGAGAGGTGTAGGATGAAGATGGTCTCTCTCAAACGACCCTGCAACCAAATACAAGAAATCTCTTGTGTCCCCAACACACCCAATACAATGGCAAATTGTATAGGTGCACTAGTTCGGCGAAGAGATGGTGATAGAAGTGTAATATGCATGGTAGAAATATATTTTTCTAATTTGAATAAATAAAAACAGCAAGGTATCAAATAATAAACGGGCACAAAAATGGTGTTGCAATGCTTAAAAATGAGGCCAAGGGTCCGTACTTTCGCTAGTGCAACCTCTCAACAATGCTAACATAGTTGGATCATATGATTATCCCTCAAAGTGCAATAAATAATCACTCCCGAGTTCCTATTAGCGAAGAACAAAAGATAGGAATTGTTTGTAGGTCACAAAACCACCTCAAAGCTATTCTTTCCGTTGATCTATTCAAGAGTTTGTACTAAAATAACACAAAGCTATTTTTTATGTTCGATCTATTCTAGAGTTCATACTAGAATAAAACCAAAGTGAATTCATATTCATAATACTCAATCCACACAAAGAACTATAAAGATACCCCAAAGTTTCCATCGGAGGAAAACATGCATCAACCCCAGTGCATAGATTACCCAAATATCACCGCGGGAATCCACAAGTTGAATGCCATAGCACATATAAAGTGAATCAATAAGATACCTCATTGTCACCTCAAGTATTCATATTACAAGACATATATCATGTGTTCTCATCTATGAACATTCAATCCGACAAGACGAAACTTTGAAGGGTAAAGATTCAATTCATCATAACAATAGTATAGAGGGGAGAAACATCATATGATCCGACTATATTAACAAATCCCATGATATAGATCATGATAGAGAGAGAGAGACATAGATCAAACACATAGCTACTGGTACAAACCCTCAGCCCTGAGGGTGGACTACTCCCTCCTCATTGTGGTGGCCGTCGGGATGATGAACATGGCCATGATTCCCCCTCCGGTAGGGTGCCGGAACGGGGTCTAGATTGGATCTTGTGGATACAGAGGCCTTGCAGCGGTGGAACTTCTGATCTAGGGCTACCCTGAAGGGTTTCATAATATTTGGGAATTTATAGTGCAAAGAACGTGTACAGGAGGCCATCGAGGTGGGCACAACCCACCTGGGCGCGCCAGGTGGCCCTGGCGCGCCCTGGTGGGTTGTGCCCCCCTCGGGGCACCCCCTAGGTGGAGCTCAGGCCCATTGGGTTCCTTCTGGTCTAGAAAAAAATCTCCAAAAAGTTATGTGGTGTTTGGACTCCGTTTGATATTGATTTCCTGCGATTAAAAAACAAGCAAAAAACAACAACTGGCACTGGGCACTGGGTCAATAGGTTAGTCCCAAAAATGATATAAAGTTCCTATAAAATGATTGTAAAACACCCAAGAATGACAGCATGAATACTTCATAAATTATAGATACGTTGGAGATGTATCAGACGCTGGCTTGGGATCCTCAACTGGCAAGTCAGGCCTCATCAATGGTGACCACGAGGAGGACCCAATCTGTGACAAGTGAGGAGACCCATGATTTGGTTTCTCGAATCCCTTTTGTAGCGAGAACCAGTCCAGTATTTATTGCTATATTTGGTTGGTTGCATTATGCCTTGTTTATTTCTACGGTTTATGGTTGTTCGGTTGTTTGTAGTTAGCATATGTCCAGTTTCAATTGCCATCTTTGGTTCTTTGTAGTATGCCTTGTTTATTTCAGCTCTTAATAGTGTGATGTTCTATACGTGCTAGTATGAACTGTGCAGTTCCATTTCATCACTACCAAATTTAACAATAGCTTTATGAATGACTATATTTGGTTGCTGTTAAGCATGTTGTACTCCCTTCTAATATTTTTAGTTCGCATACAAGATTTATCTAAAGTCAAACCTCGTAAAGTTTGACCAACTTTATAGAACAAAATACCAACATTCACAATATGAAATAAATATTAGTACATGTGTCAAGACTTAAATTTTCATATTGTATAACTTTAGCATGGTAGATGTTGATATTTTTTCATATAAATAAGGTCAAACTTTATGAATTTGACTTCAGACAATTCTTATATGCAGAGTAAAAAGGACCGGAGGGAGTATTGACCATGACTTTTCATTTGATTTGACAATGGCATTGTTTGGATACTCTAACTTAGCTAGAGGTTAGAGTTAGTTTCTAGCTCATGACAGTTAAAAGGGAGGGGGAGAGAGATTGGTGGAATAGTTGATAGTATTGCTTGAGCCTCGTGGGCATATACATAGGAGTACATGGTCATCTTGGAGTACAAGTCAAGGCAGAATATGCTATCCTACGTTTCCTAGATAACAATGACACTAAACAATGACTAACCTTGAACTAACTCTAGCTAAAGAGGTGTTTGGATGACAGTGTTAGATTAACAATAAATGCACTTGGAGAACTAGCCCCAATCAGCACCTCTTTGGTGGGATAGTTGTTTTGGGTGGGTTTGACATAACTAGCTCAAACTAGCCTTCATGTTTGGATACTATAGGGCTATTTGAGCCCAAACTAGCTCAAACTAACTCTAACCCATGGATCCAAACAGGGCCAATAACTAGTGTACTTAGACCTGCACAATACAAGTTTGAATGACTACATTTGCTTGTTTTTAAATATTAGGCTTGTTGTAGTTAATAACACACCTTTCCACTTCTTGTTAGTAAGTATTAGGTTTTTAACAATTTGGTCTTCCACATGTAGGTCTTGTTGTCACAGGTTTTGACCCACTGTTTGACCCTTTTCGCATATGTAGAAATGAGATGTCCATGAATATCAGTCAAGTCAAGAAACTCGGAAAGATTGTTATGATAAAGAAATTAGCAACAAAAAACAACAAGAACTTTGTCTGCACAATGAAGAAGACATTAGTTCACTATGGGATGGTACTAACTGTTATACCTTGTGTTTTTAATTCCTTTGCGCCATTTCAAATCTAGAGAAGATATTTATGCATATCCTTGTTTTCAGGCCTTTCCTAAGCAGTTCACTAATGATTACCTCTTAAACCACCTGTATGACCAGGAGGCGAGGAAGGTGAAAGGACATGTGGTGCCCCCATGTGTGGTTTTGGTAATTGATGACATTCGCTATGGACTAATGGTTGCATTGAGTTATATTTGAAGGATTTGTCCATAGGCTTTTCTTGAAGTTCGTGTGTTGGTTTCAAGGAGTTTATGAGTTGACCAAGGTACTATTAAGGAATTATCCAAATATTGGTCATGTGAGTGTTGAGCTTATTGCAAGCATGTCTTGAAGAAGAAGATTGTGTGATCATTCATGTTTACCTTCAAGACATCATACAAATGAAGAGAGTTGGAAAGATTCAAGGTTGGTCAAGACTAAGTCAAGAGTGAATCAAGTTGATTAACTCACAAAGTGTAGATGATGTACCGAGAGGGATCAAGTGATCCCATGGTATGGTAAGCATTATCCATTGCACTTTTTGTTCTAACCCATGGTCTATGTGAGAGTTCTTTGTGGGGTTAGGTTGCGGTGTGCAAATGTAAGTGGAGCATCATGAAGAGATCAAATGCATGCTTGAAGCTTGCCGCCCATTTTGGTGTCAATGGACTGCTGAAGATATGCCGAAGAGTGTCTCACCCATAGTGGAGTGTGGGGGAGCAATCATCTAGTCTTCATTGAACCAACACAATCAACAAAGCTGGTCCATCTTGAGGAGGACAAAATCGTCATCATCTAGCTCAAATGGACCATGTGCAAGGCAAAGGTTTGCCCTTGATAGGTTTTGTATTTTACCGGTCTCATGGTAGTAGTTGGGAGACCAGGTTTTAGGATAGATTGTCGTACTATCAAGGGGGGCTCTCGATGAGTAGCTTGATCGTATCATTCGTAGAGAGCTCAAACCATTGCATCCTTGCATCATCTTTCTTGGTTCTTGTTTGGTTCTCGTTGTGAGATTTGGAGCTTATGGTCATCTTGATGACAAGCTCGTGTTCATTGAAAACGGAGTTCACATGCATCTTCTATGATGTTTTCGATGTTGGAGGTTCTACCGGTTCTTCTCTGTTGGAGGTGTCTCTCCTCTTTTGTTAGGCATACCTCCCCTGTCGTTGTTTTGATGCTTCTCGTTGTCTTGTATCCAACAAGCTTGAGTTTGCTCAATTCAGAGCTCATTTGTAAAAGTTATGGCAGTTCTGTTTTTATTGGATCCGTCTGTTCTCTTTAGCTACGTTTTGAAGGCATCCAAGTGCTAAAGCCTCGGTGGCGCGTGGTAGTACTGCTCAAGGGAGCGGTAGTACCGCAGGGGCCAGCGGTAGTACCGCTCCTGGTGAGCGGTAGTACCGCTGCCTCTTTCCCAGAACGCTGGCGTGCACGGAAGTAGGCGCGGAAGTAATTTTTTACTTCTGCGCCCTACGCGGTAGTACTGCTCCTGGTGAGCAGTAGTACCGCTGCCTCTAGCCCAGAACGTTGGCGCGCATGAAAGTAGGCGCGGAAGTAATTTTTTTACTTCCGCGCCCTACGTAGTAGTACCGCTCCTGGTGCGCGGTAGTACCGCTGCCTCGTGTCCTGGCGGTGTTGCGTGCGGTAGTAGGCACAGATGTAATTTTTTACATCCGCACTCACGCGGTAGTACCGCTTCCTATGAGCGGTAGTACCGTGCCGACTTTTTCTCGTAGCTAGCTCCACCAGTTGTAGGCGCGACAGTTTTTTTTCTTTCTCTCTTTTTTCCGTGTTCGCGCGGTAGTACCACAAGGGTAGGCGGTAGTACCGCTCTTGCAGTAATACCACCCTGTTGCCCCTTTGCAGTGTTGTTTCTTTGGGCTTCTACCGCCCAAGCGGTAGTACCGCTACCCCTAGCGGTAGTACCGTGAGGTCAAGCGGTAGTACCGCTCTGTGCGGGCTGTGAGGATAACAGTTGGATTTTTTCCCACTTATAAAAGGGGGTCTTCTTCCCCAATGGACCTCATCTCTTGAGCTCGTGTTCTTCCCCCATTGTTGACCTTCTTCGAGCTTGCTAACTCTCAATCCCTCCAATGATTCTTGCTAGTTCTTGCGGGAAAAGAGAGAGGAGATCTAGATCCACGTTTCCACCAATAACTTTCTCCTCTAAGTGAGGGGAACCCCTTGGATCTAGATCTTGGAGTTCTTCGTGTTCTTCTTTCATTCATCCTCTCATTTTCCTCCCTAGAATTAGTTGCTTTGGTGGGATTTGGGAGAGAAGGACTTTGGCACTTCGTGTGCCCTTGCCATTGCATTTGGTGCATCAGTTTGAGTTCTCCATGGTGATACGTGGAAGTGAAGTTTGAGAAGCTTATTACTCTTGGGTGTTTGGGCACCCTAGAGCTTGTTCCTCTTGGGTGCCTTGGCACCCTAGACGGTTGGTGTTGTTTGGAGCTCAATCATTGTGGTGTAAAGCTCCGGGAAAGCGTCGGCGTCTTCAATTAGGTTGTGGAAATTGCCCCTGTTGGAAATATGCCCTAGAGGCAATAATAAATTAGTTATTATTATATTTCCTTGTTCATGATAATCGTTTATTATCCATGCTATAATTGTATTGATAGGAAACTCAGATACATGTGTGGATACATAGACAACATCACGTCCCTAGCAAGCCTCTATTGACTAGCTCGTTGATCAATAGATGGTTACGGTTTCCTAACCATGGACATTGGATGTCGTTGATAACGGGATCACATCATTAGAAGAATGATGTGATGGACAAGACCTAATCCTAAGCCTAGCACAAAGATCGTAGTTCATATGCTAAAGCTTTTCTAATGTCAAGTATCTTTTCCTTAGACCATGAGATTCTGCAACTCCCGGATACCGTAGGAATGCTTTGGGTGTACCAAACGTCACAACGTAACTGGGTGACTATAAAGGTGCACTACAGGTATCACCGAAAGTGTCTGTTGGGTTGGCACGAATCGAGACTGGGATTTGTCACTCCGTGTAAACGGAGAGGTATCTCTGGGCCCACTCGGTAGGACATCATCATAATGTGCACAATGTGACCAAGGGGTTGATCACGGGATGATGTGTTATGGAACGAGTAAAGAGACTTGCCGGTAACGAGATTGAACTAGGTATCGGCATACCGACGATCGAATCTCGGGCAAGTACAATACCGTTAGACAAAGGGAATTGTATACGGGATCGATTGAGTCCTTGACATCGTGGTTCATCCGATGAGATCATCGTGGAACATGTGGGAGCCAACATGGGTATCTAGATCCCGCTGTTGGTTATTGACCGGAGAACGTCTCGGTCATGTCTGCATGATTCCCGAACCCGTAGGGTCTACACACTTAAGGTTCGATGACGCTAGGGTTATAAGGGAAGTTTGTATGTGGTTACCGAATGTTGTTCGGAGTCCCAGATGAGATCCCGGACGTCACGAGGAGTTCCGGAATGGTCCGGAGGTAAAGATTTATATATGGGAAGTCCTGTTTTGGTCACCGGAAAAGTTTCGGGTTTTATCGGTAATGTACCAGGACCACCGGGAGGGTCCCGGGGGTCCACCAAGTGAGGCCACCGGCCCCGGATGATTGCATGGGCCTAGAGTGGAAAGGGACCAGCCCCAGAGTGGGCTGGTGCGCCTCCCACCCTTGCCCAAGGCGCAGCTAGGAGGGGAGAGGGGAAACCCTAGGCGCAGATGGGCCTATAGGCCCACCCTAGGGCGCGCCCCCTCTCTCCCCCTCTTGGCCGGCCCCTCCAAGTCCCATCTAGGGCTGGCCGCCGCCCCCTAGGGGTGGAAACCTAGGTGGGGGCGCAGCCCCCTCTCCCCCTATATATAGTGGAGGCATTGGAGCAGCCCAAGATATGAGTTTCCTCTCCTGTTGGCGCAGCCCTACCTCTCTTTCTCCTCATATCTCGCGGTGCTTGGTGAAGCCCTGCTGGACTACCACGCTCCTCCATCACCACCACGCCGTTGTGCTGCTGCTGGATGGAGTCTTCCTCAACCTCTCCCTCTCTCCTTGCTGGATCAAGGCGTGGGAGACGTCAACGGGCTGTACGTGTGTTGAACGCGGAGGTGCCGTCCGTTCGGCACTAGGATCTCCGGTGATTTGGATCATGACGAGTACGACTCCTTCAACCCCGTTCTCTTGAACGCTTCCGCTTAGCAATCTACAAGGGTATGTAGATGCACTCTCCTTCCCCTCGTTGCTGGTTTCTCCATAGATAGATCTTGGTGACACGTAAGAAAATTTTGAATTTCTGCTACGTTCCCCAACAGTGGCATCATGAGCTAGGTCTATTGCGTAGATTCTTTGCACGAGTAGAACACAAAGTAGTTGTGGGCGTTGATTTTGTTCAATATGCTTACCGTTACTAGTCCAATCTTGTTTCGACGGTATTGTGGGATGAAGCGGCCCGGACCGACCTTACACGTACACTTACGTGAGACAGGTTCCACCGACTGACATGCACTTGGTGCATAAGGTGGCTAGCGGGTGCCAGTCTCTCCCACTTTAGTCGGAACGGATTCGATGAAAAGGGTCCTTATGAAGGGTAAATAGCAATTGACATATCACGTTGTGGTTTTGCGTAGGTAAGAAACGTTCTTGCTAGAAACCCATAGCAGCCACGTAAAACATGCAAACAACAATTAGAGGACGTCTAACTTGTTTTTGCAGGGTATGCTATGTGATGTGATATGGCCAAGAAGAATGTGATGAATGATATGTGATGTATGAGATTGATCATGTTCTTGTAATAGGAATCACGACTTGCATGTCGATGAGTATGACAACCGGCAGGAGCCATAGGAGTTGTCTTTATTTATTGTATGACCTGCGTGTCATTGAACAACGCCATGTAATTACTTTACTTTATTGCTAACCGGTAGCCATAGTAGTAGAAGTAATAAGTTGGCGAGACAACTTCATGAGACACGATGGAGATCATGATGGAGATCATGGTGTCATGCCGGTGACGATGATGATCATGGAGCCCCGAAGATGGAGATCAAAAGGAGCAAAATGATATTGGCCATATCATGTCACTATTTGATTGCATGTGATGTTTATCATGTTTATGCATCTTATTTGCTTAGAACGACGGTAGTAAATAAGATGATCCCTCATTAAAATTTCAAGAAAGTGTTCCCCCTAACTGTGCACCGTTGCGAAAGTTCATCGTTTCTAAGCACCACGTGATGATCGGGTGTGATGGATTCTTACGTTCACATACAACGGGTGTAAGACAGATTTACACACGCGAAACACTTAGGTTGACTTGACGAGCCTAGCATGTACAGACATGGCCTCGGAACACAAGAGACCGAAAGGTCGAGCATGAGTCGTATAGTAGATACGATCAACATGAAGATGTTCACCGATGATGACTAGTCCGTCTCACGTGATGATCGGACACGGCCTAGTTGACTCGGATCATGTAATCACTTAGATGACTAGAGGGATGTCTATCTGAGTGGGAGTTCATAAGATGAACTTAATTATCCTGAACATAGTCAAAAGATCCTTTGCAAATTATGTCGTAAGCTCGCGCTTTAGTTCCACTGTTTAGATATGTTCCTAGAGAAAATATAGTTGAAAGTTGACAGTAGCGATTATGCGGACAGTAGAAAGCTTATGTCCTTAATGCACCGCTCAGTGGGCTGAACCCCAAACGTTGTTTGTGGATGTTGCGAACATCGGACATACACGTTTTGATAACTACGTGATAGTTCAGTTAAATGGTTTAGAGTAGAGGCACCAAAGACGTTTTCGAAACGTCGCGGAACATATGAGATGTTTCGAGGGCTGAAATTGGGATTTCAGGCTCGTGCCCACGTCAAGAGGTATGAGACCTCCGACGATTTTCTTAGCCTGCAAACTAAGGGAGAAAAGCTCAATCGTTGAGCTTGTGATCAGATTGTCTGAGTGCAACAATCACTTGAATCGAGTGGGAGTTGATCTTCCAGATGAGATAGTGATGTTTCTCCAAAGTCATTGCCACCAAGCTGCTAGAGCTTCGTGATGAACTATAACATATCAGGGATAGATATGATGATCCTTGAGGTATTCACGATGTTTGACACCGCGAAAGTAGAAATCAAGAAGGAGCATCAATTGTTGATGGTTGGTGAAACCACTAGTTTCAAGAAGGGCAAGGGCAAGAAGGGATACTTCATGAAACGGCAAATCAGCTGCTGCTCCAGTGAAGAAACCCAAGGTTGAACCCAAACCCGAGACTAAGTGCTTCTGTGATAAGGGGAATAGTCACTAGAGCGGAATTACCCTAGATACTTGGTAGATGAGAAGGCTGGCAAGGTCGATAGAAGTATATTGGATATACATTATGTTAATGTGTACTTTACTAGTACTCCTAGTAGCACCAGGGTATTAGATACCGGTTCGGTTGCTAAGTGTTAGTAACTCGAAATAAAAGAGCTACGGAATAAACGGAGACTAGCTAAAGGTGAGCTGACGATATGTGTTGGAAGTGTTTCCAAGTTTGATGTGATCAAACATCGCACGCTCCCTCTACCATCAAGATTAGTATTAAACCTGAATAATTGTCATTTGGTGTTTGCGTTGAGCATAGACATGATTGGATTATGTCTATCGCAATACGGTTATTCATTTAAGGAGAATAATGGTTACTCTATTTATTTGAATAATACCTTCAATGGTCTTGCACCTAAAGGAATGGTTTATTGAATCTCGATCGTAGTGATACACATTTTCATGCCAAAATTATAAGATAGTAATGATAGTACCACTTACTTGTGGCACTGCCATGTAAGTCATATTGGTATAAAACGCATGAAGAAGCTCCATGTTGATGGATCTTTGGACTCACTCATTTTTGAAAAGTTTGAGACATGCGAACCATGTCTATTGGTGCATACGCATGAAGAAACTCCATGCAGATGGATCGTTTAGACTCACTTGATTTTGAATCACTTGAGATATGCAAATCATACCACATGGACAAGATGACTGAAAAGCCTCGGTTTCAGTAAGATGGAACTAGATAGCAACTTGTTGGAAGTAACACATTTTGATGTGTGCAGTCCAATGAGTGCTGAGGCATGCAGTGAATATCGTTATGTTCTTACTTCACAGATGATTCGAGTAGATGTTGAGTATATTTACTTGATGAAACACAAGTCTGAATTATTGAATGGTTCAAGTAATTTCAGAGTGAAGTTTAAGATCTTCGTGACAAGAGGATAGAATGTCTATGATATGATCATAGAGATGAATATCTGAGCTACGAGTTTTGGCACACAATTAAGACATTGTGGAAATTGTTTCACAATTAATACCGCCTGGAACACCATAGTGTGATGGTGTGTCCGAACATCATAGTAGCACCCTATTGGATATGGTGCGTACCTTGATGTCTCTTATCGAATTATCACTATCGTTCATGGGTTAGGCATTAGAGACAACCGCACTCACTTTAATAGGGTACCACGTAATTCCGTTGAGACGACACCGTTTGGAGAAACCTAAGTTGTCGTTTCTTAAAAGTTTGGGGCTGCGACGCTTATGTGAAAAAGTTTCAGGTTGATAAGCTCGAACCCAAAGCGGATAAAATGCATCTTCATAGGACACCCAAAACAGTTGGGTATACCTCCTAATTCAGATCCGAAAGCAATAGGGATTGTTTCTTAAACCGGGTCCTTTCTCGAGGAAAAGTTTGTCTCGAAAAGTTGAGTGGGAGGATGGTGGAGACTTGATATGGTTATTGAACCATTACTACAACTAGTGTGTAGCAGGGCACAGGAAGTTGTTCCTATGGCACCTACACCAATTGAAGTAGAAGCTTATGATAGTGATCATGAAACTTCGGATCAAGTCACTACCGTACCTCGTAGGGTGACAAGGATGTGTACTGCTTCAGAGTGGTACAGTAATCCTGTCTTGAAGGTCATGTTGCTAGACAACAATGAACCTACGAGCTATGGAGAAGCGATGGTGGGCCCAAATTCCGACAAATGGTTAGAAGCCATGAAATCCGAGATAGGATCCATGTATCAGAACAAAGCATGGACTTTGGTGGACTTGCCCAATGATCGGCAAGCCATTGAGATAAATGGATCTTTAAGAAGAAGACGGACGTGGACGGTAATGTCACCGTCTATGAAGCTCGACTTGTGGCGAAGAGTTTTTCACAAGTTCAAGGAGCTGACTACGATGAGATTTTCTCATCCGTAGCGATGCTTAAGTCCGTCGGAATCATGTTAGCATTAGCTGCATTTATGAAATCTGGCAGATGGATGTCAAAACGAGTTTCCTTACCAGTTTTCGTAAGGAAAGGTTGTATGTGATACAATCAGAAAGGTTTTGTCAATCCTAAGGATGCTAAAGCTATGCTAGCTCCAGCGATCCTTCTAAGGACTGGAGTAAGCATCTCGGAGTTGGAATGTACGCTTTGATGAGATGATCAAAGATTTTGGATTTATACAAAGTTTATGAGAAACTTGTATTTCCAAAGAAGTGAGTGGGAGCACTATAGAATTTCTGATAAGTATATGTTGTAAACATATTGTTGATCAGAAATGATGTAGAATTTCTAGAAAGCATATAGGGTTATTTGAAAAGTGCTTTTCAATAAGAAACCTAGATCAAGCTACTTGAACATTGAGCATCAAAATCTATGAGGATGGATCAAAATGCTTAATAATACTTTCAAATGAGCATATACCTTGACATGATCTTGAAGGTGTTCAAGATGGATCAGTCAAAGAAGGAGTTCTTGCCTGAGATGTAAGGTATGAAGTTAAGACTTAAAGCTCGACCACGGCAGAAAAGAGAGAAAGGACGAAGGTCGTCCCCTATGCTTCAGACATAGGCTCTATAGTATGCTATGCTGTGTACCGCACCGGAAGTGTGCCTTGCCATGAGTCAGTCAAGGGGTACAAGAATGATCCAGGAATGGATCATTGGACAGCGGTCAAAATTGTCCTTGGAGTAAATAAGGACATGTTTCTCGATTATGGAGGTGATAAAGAGTTCGGCGTAAAGGGTTACGTCGATGCAAGCTTTAACACCTATCCGAGTGACTCTGAGTAGCAAACCGGATACGTATAGTGGAGCAACCATTTGGAATAGCTACAAGTGGAGCGTGGAAGCAACATTTACAATATGACATAGAGAATTGCGAAGTACATACAGGATCTGAATGTTACAGACCCGTTGACTAAAACCTCTCTCACAAGCAAAACAAGATCAAACCCCAGAACTCATTGAGTCTTAATCACATGATGATGTGAACTAGTTTAATGACACTAGTAAACTCTTTGGATGTTGGTCACATGGCGATGTGACCTGTGAGTGTTAATCACATGGCGATGTGAACTAGATTATTGACTCTAGTGCAAGTGGGAGACTGTTGGAAATATGCCCTAGAGGCAATAATAAATTAGTTATTATTATATTTCCTTGTTCATGATAATCGTTTATTATCCATGCTATAATTGTATTGATAGGAAACTCAGATACATGTGTGGATACATAGACAACATCACGTCCCTAGCAAGCCTCTATTGACTAGCTCGTTGATCAATAGATGGTTACGGTTTCCTAACCATGGACATTGGATGTCGTTGATAACGGGATCACATCATTAGAAGAATGATGTGATGGACAAGACCTAATCCTAAGCCTAGCACAAAGATCGTAGTTCGTATGCTAAAGCTTTTCTAATGTCAAGTATCTTTTCCTTAGACCATGAGATTGTGCAACTCCCGGATACCGTAGGAATGCTTTGGGTGTACCAAACGTCACAACGTAACTGGGTGACTATAAAGGTGCACTACAGGTATCTCCGAAAGTGTCTGTTGGGTTGGCACGAATCGAGACTGGGATTTGTCACTCCGTGTAAACGGAGAGGTATCTCTGGGCCCACTCGGTAGGACATCATCATAATGTGCACAATGTGACCAAGGGGTTGATCACGGGATGATGTGTTACGGAACGAGTAAAGAGACTTGCCGGTAACGAGATTGAACTAGGTATCGGCATACCGACGATCGAATCTCGGGCAAGTACAATACCGTTAGACAAAGGGAATTGTATACGGGATCGATTGAGTCCTTGACATCGTGGTTCATCCGATGAGATCATCGTGGAACATGTGGGAGCCAACATGGGTATCCAGATCCCGCTGTTGGTTATTGACCGGAGAACGTCTCGGTCATGTCTGCATGATTCCCGAACCCGTAGGGTCTACACACTTAAGGTTCGATGACGCTAGGGTTATAAAGGAAGTTTGTATGTGGTTACCGAATGTTGTTCGGAGTCCCGGATGAGATCCCGGACGTCACGAGGAGTTCCGGAATGGTCCGGAGGTAAAGATTTATATATGGGAAGTCCTGTTTTGGTCACCGGAAAAGTTTCGGGTTTTATCGGTAACGTACCGGGACCACCGGGAGGGTCCCGGGGGTCCACCAAGTGGGGCCACCGGCCCCGGAGGCTTGCATGGGCCTAGAGTGGAAAGGGACCAGCCCCAGAGTGGGCTGGTGCGCCTCCCACCCTTGCCCAAGGCGCAGCTAGGAGGGGAGAGGGGAAACCCTAGGCGCAGATGGGCCTATAGGCCCACCCTAGGGCGCGCCCCCTCTCTCCCCTCTTGGCCGCCCCCTCCAAGTCCCATCTAGGGCTGGCCGCCGCCCCCTAGGGGTGGAAACCTAGGTGGGGGCGCAGCCCCCTCTCCCCCTATATATAGTGGAGGCATTGGAGCAGCCCAAGACATGAGTTTCCTTCTCCTGTTGGCGCAGCCCTACCTCTCTTTCTCCTCATATCTCGCGGTGCTTGGCGAAGCCCTGCTGGACTACCACGCTCCTCCATCACCACCACACCATTGTGCTGCTGCGGGATGGAGTCTTCCTCAACCTCTCCCTCTCTCCTTGCTGGATCAAGGCGTGGGAGACGTCACCGGGCTGTACGTGTGTTGAGCGCGGAGGTGCCGTCCGTTCGGCACTAGGATCTCTGGTGATTTGGATCACGACGAGTACGACTCCTTCAACCCCGTTCTCTTGAATGCTTCTGCTTAGCGATCTACAAGGGTATGTAGATGCACTCTCCTTCCCCTCGTTGCTGGTTTCTCCATAGATAGATCTTGGTGACACGTAGGAAAATTTTGAATTTCTGCTATGTTCCCCAACAGCCCCGAGCAATTTGACGGGTACCGGTGACCGCCCCCAAGGGTTGCCAAAGTGTACGGGTTCGGTGACCGCCCCTAAGGGTTACCATTTGTACGGGTTCGATGACCGTCCTCAAGGGTCCCTTAGTGGAATCACGGCATCTTGCATTGTGCGACGGCGTGAGGAGATTACAGTGGCCCTAGCGGCTTCTTGGGGATCATTGTGCCTCCACACTGCTCCAAATGGAGATTATCATCAACAAGGGTGTGAACTTTGGGATACATCATCGTCTCCGCGTGCCTCGGTTTTCTCTTACCCGAGCCCTTTACTTATGCACTTTAATTTGTGATAGCCATATTGTTTCTTGTCATATATCTTGCATCACTTAGTAGTTTATCTTGCTTAGCATAAGTTGTTGGTGCACATAGGTGAGCCTAGTTGTTGTAGGTCTTGTGCTTGACAAATTAACCGTTAGGTTCATTCCGCATTTGTTCAAGCCTAAACCATAATTATTTTAATAGCGCCTATTCACCCCCCCTCTAGATGACATCCACTATCTTTCAGAAGGTTTTCAAACAACACCCACGGTTCAATATTGAACTGTTCCTGAAGAGGACGAAGGATGGACGATCAATCATCCATATGCACTGGCCTAAAGTTGCAAAGACCTTCAACATCAATGAAGGCTCAATATTCGCCTTCCAGTTCAGCAGTTTTCCACATGAGATTCATCTGTCTATGTACCGTCTATGATGCTAATTTCAGAAGGTTATAGATGTTGCATGTGAAACTTGGTACTATTGCAGTTGTATAATGGGGTAGCTGATTGCTGAAGCTATATGATATTGTACTCTGATGTATGTCAGTTATGAAATCCTGCTTCCTTAATATGGAAATGAAATATATTGTGTGCTTAATATGAAATGTCAATTAGATTAATAAATGGATTATTAATAATAGGGCAATTAGCCTGCTAATTGGGTTTTTCTATTGCAAACAGTTATTGAGAAAACATAGTGGGCAATGACCTCAGGCAACGCACACAGTTTCAAGAATAAATCGTGTTGGATCAATGAACAATCACACACGACATCCTCTTGAAAATTGTTTGCGTTAGGCCACCTTCTGCAAACGTTTACCACATAAAAAGTGTGAGCCTTTGCCACACAGTTTCTTCTACGCACTGTGTGTGATGCATTCAATAACGCAAACGATAATTTTTTTAAGGGATAATTAGATTTATGCCCCTAATTGTGTCCCACTCGTTTGTTTTACCCCTAATTCCCAAAAGTCACCGGTTCTGTCCAAGTCACTTTGCTCCTCTTATGCTTTTGCCCTTTGACCGTTTGACCGTCAGTTTGAAAACTTCATAACTAATTCATACTAAATCAAAAAAATGCAAATAAGATACCAAAATGTTCAAAAAAACATCACCTATATGTCAGTGTCATTTGCATTCATGAAAAAAGTGTTGGAAAGTGCACATCCGAGTTTTAGCTCTTATGCTACCACCATAAATAGTAAAATCTAAAAAAGTTCAAAAAAAATTCAAAAAAAATTGGTGGAAAAGAATGACAAATGTTTTAAGTGCCTGCCAAGTTTCATCAGGGAATAACATTCGTGGGTGCCACGGCAAAAAAACCAATCAGCACTCCAAAATAGATTATTTTTTTGCCACGACTTCCACGAATGTCGTTCCCTAATGAAACTTGGCAAGCACTTAGAACAGTTGTCGTTCTTTGCCACCATATTTTTTTTTTGAATTTTTTTTGATTTTTTTTGATTTTTTTAGTTTACTATTCATGGTGGTATCAAAAGAGCTAAAATTCGGATGTGCACTTTCCAACACTTTTTTCATGAATGCAAATGACACTGACATATAGGTGATGTTTTTCTAAACATTTTGGTATCTTATTTGCATTTCTCTGATTTAGTATGAATTAGTTATGAAGTTTTCAAACTGACAGTCAAACAGTCAAATGGCAAAATCATAAGAGGAGCAAAGTGACTTGGGCAGAACCGGTGACTTTTGGGATTTAGGGGTAAAACAGACGAGTGGGACACAACTAGGGGCATAAATCTAATTATCCCTTTTTTTAATATCGTGTGCAATGGCAACGCTATCAGAAACGATTTAATAGGAAAAATTGTGTGTGATGTACTTGCGAATGGAAATGTTTTCCTTGGAGTGACTGTGTGGGATGTATATTGGTGTCTACTATGCAACTTTATTGTTGTAGCCATGTGTTGGGCCTCCAAGCGCGGATTTTTGTAGGACAATAGTAATTTTCCCTCAAGTGGATGACCTAAGGTTTATCAATCCGTGGGAGGCGTAGGATGAAGATAGTCCCTCTCAAGCAACCCTGCAATTAAATACAAGAAATCTCTTGTGTCCCCAACACACCCAACAGAATAGCAAATTGTATAGGTGCACTAGTTCGGCAAAGAGATGGTGATAGAAGTGTAGTATGGATAGTAGATATGAGTTTTTGTAGTGCGAACAATAAAAAACAGCAAGGTAGTAAATGGTAAAATGGAGCACAAACGGTATTGCAATGATGTAAAATGAGGCCTAGGGTCCGTACTTTTGCTTGTGGAATCTTCCAACAATGCTAACATAGTTGAATCATATGATTATCCCTCAAAGTGCAATAAAGAATCACTCCCGAGTTCCTATTAGCAGAGAACAGAAGATAGAAATTGTTTGTAGGGTACAAAACCACCTCAAAGCTATTCTTTCCGATCAATCTATCCTAGAGTTCATACTAAAATAACAGCAAGCTATTCTTTTCGATCGATCTAATCAAGAGTTCGTACTAAAATAACACCATGTGATGCATATCAACCAACTCTAATGTCACCTAGATACCCTAATGTCACCGCGAGTACCCATGAGTTAATTATACGATATGTATCAAACAATTTCAGATTTATAATACTCAATCCACACAAAGAACTACAAGGGGACCCTAAAGTTTCTATCGGAGAAAAGATAATAAAAACATGCATCAACCCCCTATGCATAGATTAGCCCAATATCACCGCGGGAATCCGCAAGTTGAGTGCCATAACATATATCAAGTGAATCAAAATAATACCCCATTGTCACCACGGGTATTCATATGCAATACATATATCATGTGTTCTCAGATCTGAACATTCAATCCGACAAGAAAAAACTTTAGAGGGTAAAGACTCAATTCACCGAAACAAGTGTAGAGAGGGGAGAAACATCATATGATCCATCTATGTTAACAAAGCCCATGATACATCAACGTGACATCTCAAGATCGTGGGAGAGAGAGAGATTAAACACATAGCTACTGGTACAAACCCTCAACCCCGAAGGTGGACTACTCCCTCCTCATCGTGGTGGCCGTCAGGATGATGAAGATGGCCACCGGAGATGATTCCCCCCTCCGGCAGGGTGCTAGAACGTGGTACCGATTGGTTTTTGGTGGCTACAGAGGCTTGCGGCGGCGGAACTTCTGATCTAGGGCTACCCCGAAGGGTTTTGGAATATTTGGGATTTTATAGGGCGAAGAAGGAGTGCGGGAGGCCACCGAGGTGGGCACAACCCACCTGGGCGCGCCTGGGGGCCCAGGCGCGCCCTGGTGGGTTGTGCCCCCTTGGTGCACCCCTCAGGTGCTGCTCTGGCCCATCCTGGATTTTCTGGTCCATAAAAATTCTCCAAGGAGTTTCGCGGTGTTTGGACTCCGTTTGATATTGGTTTCCTGTGATGTAAAAAACAAGCAAAAAAACAACTACTGGCACTAGGCACTGGGTCAAAAGGTTAGTCCCAAAAAATGATATAAAGTTGCTATAAAATGATTGTAAAACATCCAAGAATGATAATATAATGGCATGAATACTTCATAAATTATAGATACGTTGGAGACGTATCATATATACGAACGAAAACGTACTTCTTAGATTAACTGTGTGGGATGTACATAGTAACAGAAATGTATTCCTTGGATTGACTGCGTGGAATGTACATACGAACGGAAATGTTTAGCAAGGATTGACTGTGTGGGATGTACTTACGACCGGAAACAATTTGGCCTGTATAATTTTATTTTTTAGCACAACTGTATGTATTACCGTATTTGATCGCTCGCCCATCGCACACGACCTCATTTTGCCGAGCGCGTGTACCAGGAGGGCCTATCCCCGACGGTTTTTGGGTCGTGTGGGAAGGACCCCCTATCGCAGTCACTCACTTGGCGACGGTTCAGAAAGCCGTGGCGGAAAGGGGTTAAAAACCGTTTGTATAGCACCTCGTTGTACCAGTGTTCGCCCGCTAGCATCCTTCAGTGACGGCGAGGGGAGGGAGGGGAAGGATGGGAGCTTGGGTGGAGGCTAGGGTTTCGCCACCAAAGTCGCCCTGGGAGCGACTTGGGGGTGGGTCTTTCTCTCACAAAACAAAAACTTTCACAAAACTTTGCACACTTTAATATGTAATAAATAAACATGTAACAATGTTTTTTCGAAACGAAGGCAAAAGTTTTTCCTCATTCATTAATTAAGAGGAAGAGAGTTGCCCAGTTAATTGCGGAAAACTGGGCGAAAACCATTACAACTTGACGACGGAAGACAACCAAGCCACAACCCCATGATGCAAGCAGACTACTCCCAAATGATGAGGCCACAAAACCACAAGAGCAAACATGAAAACACCCCCAACATGCTAACCCTACCAACTGCCGGCATATGAGACGCAACCTCACAGAATTGCCCCACAAAATAACCATCATCATCATCGAGCAACTGCGGACACCTTTCTTATAGCGTCACTCTTCTTGCTTCTGCATTTGTCTAATTTCTCCTTCAAGATGCTAGGTCGCGATCTAGAATCACCTCTCTTCTTATCCCTGATGGCCTTCTCCTTCAGGAGACAACCAATCGTCTTCCCGGATACAGGGTCAGCAGCTACTAGGAAATCACAAATCTCTTTGGCGAGGAGATCCCGGGCACAACTCTCAACACTTTATACACAAAAGCCACATCACCTGTAGGAACAACATCATCTAAAACTCCGTGCTCCAAGATGCCGAGAGGAAGGCTAGCTGACGCCCGACAAGGTTCCACGAGGGGTGGTAATGGCACCAGGGCCACCTCCGAAGCCTGTAGAGAGCCCACCTTTAGCTGCTCTATCGACTGAGGCAAAATAGGTTCCCCACACAACACTTGCAGCTCATGCATGATCTTTAGCACTGGAGACACAACCTCGGTGGAGGCCTCAACCTGGAAGTCTGGCATCACAGGTGGCGTCGAACTGGACCCAAGACGTGGCGAGAAGCTACCAAAGAGCTCCACATCCGCCTCATCCATGAAGCCAACAGCAGGCACAACCATAGGAGCCGACGCAAGAGGGAGCTCTGACAAGTGGCCCAGCCGGCCAGCAACAACCTTCATCCACTCCAAGAATCCCCAAGCAGAGTCGTTCACACCTGCAAAGCAGCCATCATGTCGTGAAAGGGCTGGACCACCTCCTCCAAACGAGACACGGTCAGGGCCTGCATCTCAGAGCGCAACACTTCCATCTAAGAAGGGAGGAGAAGCTAGAGCAATCTCAAATCAGTAGCAGCACACTTGCTAGGAACCGATGCAGCCTTAGGGGCAACAACCGAGACCCAAGAACGTCATTGCGGATGCGGAGATCCAGGAGTCGAACGACTGTAGTGGCGAGGAGCTCGGCAGTCCGGCAGGTCCCTTAGACAACTCGGGGAAGCAGAAGGCGAGCTGGGACAGAGGTGAGGACCTTCCCCCAATGGCTGGCGTGAGGGACAACCACGCTCATGATGGCCCGGGAGGCCACATGCTAGGCATCTGACAGGACCGCGACAAACATCGACGAAATACTCTGGCGCCAAGCAACGGTAATAGAGGTCGTAGGCTCTCCGCTTGAAGGCGAGGGAGCTGGCAGTCTTCATCCTGTGCGGCGGCGTGGGGGCCAACTCCTGACACGGATGACGCCGGCCCCCACCTTCTCCCATCCCTGCTCCGAAGCCGCCTCAGGAGCAGCAGCAGCCAGATAGCTCACCACGCTTCTAGCAGTCGATGGCGTCATTGGCGTGAGCTCGTTGTCATCGTCGCTGCCGCCGTCGTCAGCGGCGAGAGTGGCCCATGATGCAGCCAGCGGCGGCTGCGAGGGGCGCACAACGGCATCGAGGCAGAGGCCAGCCGTGGCCGGCAGAGGCGGCGGCGAGACAAGACCCGGATCCGCCCGATCCTGATCGAGCTCGAGCGGAGGGAGGGTCCCAACGGCAACGGGCATTGAATCCGGCGTCGGCGAGGGAGGCGGGGGCGGCATGCAAAGCAGCCGGGACGATTGCCGACGTAGCCGTGGGGGCGACGTGGCTACCACAGCCTCCCTGGCCCACCACCGCTCCCCAACCCTTTTTATACTCTCGATGCTCTTATCGCTTCGCTTGTCCACTCAACCCCTCCCTTATCATCTCCTACCTCCAGCACACAGCACATGTAGCGAGCGCCCAAATCATATCGTCGGAGAAATCACCTTTGTTCCCATGTGCTGCCCCTTTTTTCTTCTAGATCGGGTTGAGACGGGGCTGGCAGTCGACCGCCCCTGACGCGCACGCCACTGATGCGAGGAGTACTCAG
This sequence comes from Triticum aestivum, assembly GCF_018294505.1. Taxonomy (NCBI): domain Eukaryota; kingdom Viridiplantae; phylum Streptophyta; class Magnoliopsida; order Poales; family Poaceae; genus Triticum; species Triticum aestivum. Next base: position 580,020,169 of record NC_057795.1, read on the forward strand.
GGGCTGATGCAACCCGGGGAAGCCATGGGCATCCATGTCCTCGTCCTCCCCCGTTGAAGCTGCTACAACCTCACGCCGGCAAGCTACAAGGGGCATGGGCGGGTGCTACATCCATGGGGCGGAGAGCTACAACCAACGACGGTGCGGGTGCTACAACCTCATGCCGACAAGCTGCAACCAGCACGGACCGGTGGCCTCGCGAGCTGCAATCATCATGCCGGCAAGCTACAACCGCTGGGCAGCGAGCTATGATAGACACGGAGCGGTGATACAACCTCACAATGGGAAGCTGCAACCGGCACGGGCAATGCTACAACCGTTGCCTAGCAAGCTACAAGCGACACAACGGCGAGAGCTTCAACCTGGTCGTTAGCAAGCATATCGGCCAGCTGCCGGCTGCGGGCAGACCGGCCCAAATTTGGGCCGGCGCGCGCCGGCGCAGAGTGCTGCTCAAATAAAATCTAAATAAGTACCGTGTTCTCCAGCGATACACATGTACCAGTTTCTTCTCGAGATTGTAATCGTGTGCTTGTCTGCCTCCGCAAACAATACGACAAGCACAAGTGCCAAGCTGTTTATTGTCCTCTTAGCAGAGCAACTACTCGCTCCGTTTCTATATGCAAGACCATGTAGTAGTTTGGATCGCTCTAACCACCGCCATGAAGTTTACCATTGCAATCTTGCCTGATGCAGTGAAAAAAACCGTGCCGGCATGGAAACCTATTTAAACCGTTCAGTGCACTCTGTAGGAACGAGGAACCAGGCGAGCTCCCGTTAACCTGTCTGCCAGCTGCTCTGCAAATGGAGTCCCGTGCTCTCGCCCTCGTCTCCGTCCTCTTCCTCTCTCTGCTTCGTGCCGCCACGGCCACCACCGCTGGAACCGCCGACGGCACGCAGCGGTGGGGATACGTGGAGGTTCGGCCGAGTAAGTCCGGCGACACTGTAACAAACTCTAGCTTGTTCGTCTCCGTTCTCTCGCTGACGCTGCTTGGATTGGATGCGCCGGCCGTTGCAGAGGCTCACCTGTTCTGGTGGTACTACAAGAGCCCCCAGGCCCAGAGGGTGTCCACGCCCACCAAGCCATGGCCGACCGTCCTCTGGCTGCAGGGTGGCCCGGTACTACGATCATCAATCTGCACCCGCTCCAACTTGGTTATCCTCGGCATATGCTGTCGTCGTCAATGTCTTCTTCTTTTTCTCAGGGAGCGTCGGGCGTCGGGGTCGGCAACTTCCTGGAGGTCGGGCCGCTCAACGGCGACATGAAGCCACGCAGCTCGACATGGCTGCACAAGGCCGACCTCATCTTCGTGGTCGGTCAGGGAGACAAACACATCGTGTTGTTCTGCGTTTCTTCTACCGTACATTTTTTTGGCTGAATCAAGCTGCTGCCGTGTGACACTGATCGACAGGACAACCCTGTGGGGGTCGGATACAGCTACGTGGAGGACGACAGCCTGCTGGTGACCACCGACCTGCAGGCGGCGGCGGACATGACCACGCTGCTCAAGGCCCTCGTCAAGGAGCTTACGACCTTGCGGAGCAGCCCGCTGTTCATCGTCGCCGAGTCGTACGGCGGCAAGTACGCCGCAACGCTCGGCGTCTCCGTCGTCAGGGCCGTCCGCGCCGGCGAGCTCAAGCTCACGCTCGGCGGCGTGGCGCTCGGAGACAGCTGGATCTCGCCGGAGGATTTCGCGGTAATTAAATAAAAACCTCGCGGTACTTCCATTCCACCGCGTGAACTGTGGTGATTGAGATTCTGACACCGATGATGGGCATACGTGCATGCAGTCCTCGTATGGGACGCTCTTGTTCCAGGTGTCGAGGCTGGATCGCAACGGCGCAGACCACGCAAACAAGTGCGGCCATGACTCGTCTCAAGAACTACAGAGAGACTAGACATAATCTTCTGATCAACTCATACCCCGGATCGCCATTGTTGAACAGGGACGCGCAGGTGGTGAGGCAGCAGGTTGCAGCGGGGCAGTTCAAGCAAGCGCAGTCCACACTCAACCGAATGCTCAACTGGATCGTCGTCAACAGCGGCCACGTGGTAACATGGAGCGACTCATCATAATTTTATCTGGGCATGATTCCCTCGTCCGTTTTTATGATGGACAGCTTAACGGCCCTGTATAACATACTTACATGCATAAATGTAGGATGTGTATAACTTCTTGCTGGACACCGGGATGGATCCGGTCGTCGCGGCGAGCTCATCTCCGGCGGCGCCGGAGTACTCCAGGTACCTGGAGAGCAAGTCCGTAGGGGACTCCATCCAGGAGGCCATGAATGGAGCCATCAAGCAAAAGCTCAAGATCATCCCCAAAGACCTGGTGTAAGTGGACCTCATTTGAACAGACTCCGGTTTTCACAAACAAAAACTACCGGCTGAAATAAGACACATGATATATCAGCACTAGTTGTTTTGAAAACTATTTGCAGATGGCAGGCGCAATCCTACAGTGTCTATTACGCGCTGATCAACGATTTCATGAAGCCGAGGGTTCAGGAGGTCGGTTGGGATATCATCATATTGCGTGACAAAACTATTTTCTGCTCTTTTTTTTTTAGAAATTACAGTTTTTGTAAATTTAGTTTGTCACATCTCCTGCAGGTCGATGAGCTCCTGTCGTATGGTGTCAATGTCACCGTGTACAATGGGCAGGTGAGTACTCATTATAATTTCTAGTACGCTACTAAGACAAATCTATTATGCACTATATATTTTGACACGACCAAATGCCATTTTACAATGCATGTGCTGAAAATTGAGAAACATTAACCCGTGGTAGGTACGAAATATTCTGACTTTGTCAAAGTAGTACTCCCTCCGTTCCTAAATATTTGTCTTTTTAGAGATTTCAAATGGACTACCACATACGGATGTACATAGAGTTATAGACATATTTTAGAGTGTAGATTCACTAACTTTGCTCCGTATGTAGTCACTTATTGAAATCTTTAGAAAGACAAATATTTAGGAACGGAGGGAGTACATCATAACATCATTCTATTTCACATAAAGTATTCATTACAAATAGTATATTCTTTGTAGATAATACATCCAAGCTAGTAGTAGTAACTTAATTAGTAACAGAAATAGTTCTAGATTCACTTCCAGCAAAGGCACAGGAAGAGAAGCTTCAGCTGCACGTGGTTTGCCGCTTCGGTTCAACACTCTAACGTCAGTGAGCTGCCATTGCTTCGTCTGTTTCTTCAGGCTCTGTTTGGCATCTAGCCCGGCCATGGATCTAGCCATCTTCTTGGGGCCACGGACAAGCCTGGACATTTGTCTGCTTTCCAGAAAGATAATTTTCTTTTCACCTCTTGGGGTGTCCAGTACGTTAGATAGAACATGCAGGTCGGGATTGATGGCTGAAAACTAGGTAGATAAACATTTGTGATTTGACCAGCGAAAACAGTACATTGTCAACATGTGCAGCTGAAAATACACCGCAAAATATACCACCAAGCATTGTATTCAGTGAAATATCCTTGCAACAAGTTACTAAAGTCTGAAATTTCTCTTTTGACTGAAGCTCGACGTGATCTGCTCGGCCGTCGGCGCAGAAGCATGGGTTGAGAAGCTCAAGTACGAGATAACCATTTTTTGGCGTCACTTTTGAACTCTTTTTTTAGGACGGGATTGAGGAAAATGCCCCTGAACTCCTCCTACTGATCGCTTGTTTCAGATGGGATGGACTGAAGAACTTCTTGGCCCTGCCAAGACAGCCTCTCTACTGTGGCTCAGCTGGAGCCACCAAGGGCTTTGTTAGATCCTACAAAAACCTGCATTTCTACTGGATCCTAGGAGCAGGGCACTTTGTAAGCAACTCTTTTGATTCAGCACTTCTGCTACAAATTATCTTGAAGAGAATAGTAGACATCACAGAGATTTTGCTAGTGTTTTATTTTTCATCTAAGGCGCCGATTCGACGACGACTTTGCAGGTGCCTGTTGATCAGCCATGCGTTGCACTTGACATGATCGGCAACATAACACAGTCTCCGGCTCTTTCTCGTTCATAGAAGTGGAGGTTTGGAGGAGCACAGAGGGGGTGGACGAAAAGGGAGCCAGCTACACGCAGTTTGGTTGGATCAGCTCGTGTTGGTCGGGGTGGTGGGGACGTGGAGAGTAACCTTGGATTTAACCCATGGATGTGGCATTGTGGCGCCCCTGTTTCTAATAAGAATGCACTTTCAACTTCTTCGTTTTGTTGTTGCATCTTCATATTTTTTTAAAGAGTGCGATCTTATCAACATTTGTTTATGTACTTTTTTTGCAAGTTCTTTTTTCCAAAAAGGAGGAGGAAACCTCTGCATCATGACACAACCAAATTCTTATTGATGAATGATTATTAAACAAAGGTAGCCATCGTTGAACCATTACAAGATACGAGATAACACCTATGATTAAGTCAACTTCTTTCACAACAACACCTTCAAGAAAGAATAAACGACGTTGCGTCATTGTTGCACATCCGTCTAGGGACGACTTGTACAAAGATTTTCATCCTACTAGCTGAGACCAGCCAGTGAAGACGATCACAACAGCAAGTAGACAACGCCTTCAAAAAGATAGTAGCGCCAGTCCAGCACTGTTGAGGCTGACTAATAACAAACCGAACAAAAGTTTTCACTCGAGACATGAAATGGTGCCCGATCAGCATCTTAAAGACGGCTCACTCAATGGTCACATCCGTCGATAGGGCAAAAATGCATTAGTAGATTGGTGGGGTCTTCCCACCTTAGACCTCCGCCATGACCGTTAGGTGGTGGTCCATGCCTCGATGTGAATTTGGCAGCTGCCATTCCACACTAGCGCGAGAAACACTGCAACATTAGCAAGACCAACGGAGGCACTGCTCCATTGCTAGATGACGGCGAGGGACAGTCGGTGTGCCCCAAACTTGTCGCTGCCCTCACTCCACATGAAAAATCCCCTTTGCACCTCCAGTGAGCGCCGCATGCGACCACCACCACCATGCTAGCAGGTATGCCGACACATATGCATAGGCACCAATGTGCCATTCGACCTCCTTGTCGCGGCCATGGAGGGCCGCCGCCGCCTACGGAATGACCAGTGGAAGCAGCCACCACCGCCGCTATGACTAGCCCGACGGGCGGTGAGTTAGACCACCGGCGGAGGCTTTGGTTGCTGAGGATGTTGTACGAAGCCAGACGCCAATCTGGTTTTTCGGATCGGGTAGTTCCATTTTTTTGCATCGCTGGCTTTCCTCGAGCGCTAGCTAGCTAAGCCAAGCCGAGCTCAAAAGTCTCGGATTGTGTGCAAACATGTTAAAGAGTGATGTCCCTTGAAGATATTTGTGCCTTCCTGTAGTGGGTGACGTGGGCAGCAGAAGCGGGGGCATGCTACAATTATTTATTGTGTTTACTGGATTTTGAACCCTGAACCTCTTGGTTGTAAGTTTATGCACCTAACCAGTTCACCCATCAGACCGATCCTATGAAAGAGACTAGGCAATAGATTTTTACGTCAACACCCCCGCCCCCTCTCATGTGTGGCTTCCTCATGCCTAAACATGGACCAAAAGTGGGTTGTACTTTAATTGCGCCAACCGGGTCTTGAACTCAAGACTTTTTTGGCTCCGATACCATGTAGAAGTGCATGCTTTAGCCAATGCAACAAAAAGATCGATCTGATGGAAGAGAGGGTTGAACATTATACTCGAACACTTCCCTTGAGTATTCGAAAACTTTGTGGGTGCAGATTCAACCACTAGTGAACCAGCTTGCGAACCAACTGCCGATGTGGAGATGAGCTTCGTTCCCGAAGAGTGGGAGGTTGCTGCTGATCAAGTCAGTCTTACATGCCATCTCGAACCATGCAATGCTGGCAGTGGATCCACCCCCAAAATGATAACCATGAACAAAATATGTAGATGCTTCCTGTGGTGTGCCAAAGCCGAGGAATCGGCTTGTGCACTGGAGTGGGCGGGTAGACTGGGGGGGGGGGGGGGTACCAAAGCTGAGATTGCTAAACATCACAATCCAGTTGAGGTGGTTGTGGCTTACCCGTTCTAATCAGCTAAGGTTGTGGAAAGAATTCAAGATAACTGTGCCTAAGGAGGCACAGACAATCTTCCAAGTGGCCACTAGGGTTCAGGTAGGAGATGGTCGCATTAAGACGAGGGCGAAGTCCAACAGGACGGTGCACTTGGTGGTGATCGATGGAAATTGGGATGCGGATGTGGACCCGGAGATGGATGCGGCCACCCTTGAAGACATGCCCCTATGGGTGGTTGTTACAGAGGTCTACCTGAACATGGATGTGTCGGATAAGGTCAGGTGGGCGTGGGAAATGAATGGTGATTTTTTTTTATATTCGATCGCCTTATGCGGAGAAGTTCGCACGACGTGAAGTGACACCATACTCGGTGTTTGTGTGGAAGTCTATAGAGTCGCTACATTGTCATTTCTTTGTGTGCTTGGACATATTGGCGGCGAGGGGACTACCACATTAGGAGACTCGCCCTTAACATGAAGAATCAATCAATCATATACTCATCACCTATGTCTTTGCTAGAAATATTTGGTCGAAAGTGTGGACAGCCTTGGGCAAGCCTGATTGGACATCGTCGTCGCAAGACCACATGGTGGAGTGGTGCAGGTAGGGGATCAACGTCAGAGGAAGGAAGCATAAGTAATTGTCATGCTAGTCTTTGGGAGCTATGGAAGCATATGAATGCCATAGTTTTTGATAGTGTGGCTCCATCCACTACTTAGGTTCTTCGAAGGTTGAAGAGGAGGGTCATGTGTGGATGTAGGCGGGTCTCTGCCAAGGGGGGCTATGATCCTATTTTGGGGGCCTTGGCTAGGTGGGTAGGCAATGAGTAATCACCTTGTAACCGCCAAATTCTTTGACCATTACTTCAGAATTAGCCACTGCACCCACTAAGCCTATCAAATACATGCCTCACCTTGTCCAACCTCTAGCAAAAGGTGGCAGGGCAAGAACGGAGCAACCAGGCTATGTCACGACCGATGTTGGAGACTTTGCAACAAGACCCTAACTCCAGGACAGTCTAAACTAGAAGGACGTTAGCGACACCGACTAGCCTATGTAGAGTCCTCGACATCCTCATCGGAGGAGAGTCCACGAGAGAACCCATAAGTGTTCGCCGGATCGCCCCTGATTTACCAGAAGGTGCGGACCTCATATCTACTTAGAAGCGGATGAATATTTTGGTCGAGTAAGTGACTCATACGAACTTGATGGGAACGAATGTTTATTTAAAATTAGTAGTATTTGACAAGAAGCGCTCTTAGTTCAGTTCGGTAGAACCTGGGTCTCCAAAACCCGATGTCGTAGGTTCAAATTCTACATAGCGTGATTCCATCACTACTAGGGAAAAGCCTATACACAGAAAGTTACTAGTAGCGAGGGTTAAAAACCCTCGCTACTGCTATCAACTTACCAGTAGCGCAGGTTTACTGCTACTTACCAGTAGCGCAGGTTTTTAAACCTCGCTACTACTAAGTTGATAGCAGTAGCGCAGGTTTTTAACTCTCGCTACTACTAAGCGGTCTCTACCGTGTCCCCCGGGATATGCCATAGTAGTAGCGCGGGTTTTTAAAACCTCGCTACTACTAAGTTTGATAGCAGTAGCGTTGGTTTTTAGCCCTCGCTACTACTAGGTGGTGCCATAGTAGTAGCGAGGGGGTAAAAAACCGCGCTACTACTAAAGGTCCCATTTTCAAACTCTAAACAACCCCCCCCCCCGGTGGATCGCCTTTTCAGTTTAAAAAATAAATAAAAGAAAATGATCAAAATGTCAAAAAAATAAAAGAAAATAAGTTTCCCATGTGATATGTGGTCTAGTTGTTGGGAAAATTTGCAAATATGAATTTCGACTTTATTTGCAAAATCTCTCGAGAATTTGTAAAAATGGGCATAACTTTTGCATACTAACTCGGATGAAAAAGTTTTTTATACGAAAAATCATCTAGTCGAAAAGTTAAATTTGGATGTAACCGGGGAACCCTATTAAACATTTTCAAAATCCTCAAAAACCAAACAAAAAAAAAGTTACGGGGCTTTTAAGATCTAGAGTGGAAAAAGTCGAAAAAATTTCAAACTGTGTGGTCAAACTGTGGTCAAACAATGGTCAAACTAATTATTCTAGAATATTAGTGTTACTAAATAATTATTTTAGTTTTTTTGAATTTTGGTCAAATCTGGTCAAACTATGGCCAAACTGTGGTCAAACTATGGCCAAACTAATTATTCAACAAATATTAGTGTTACTAATTTTTTAGAACAATAGTTTCAAACTCAAATAGTGAAATGTGTGACTTCATACTCAAGCTAAATTCCTGAGGTTAATAGGATTGACATCTTACTATTGTCGGGAAAACAACAAGTGCAGACTTGGAAATGAGGGAGAATAGAACCCGGAAGTTAAGCATGCTCAGGCTGGAGTAGTGAGAGGATGGGTGACCGTCCGGGAAGTTAGATGATTTGGAATGATGAGGGGTGATTAGAGATTAAATTGAGCAGCGATGAGGGGTGATTAGAGATTTGAGGTTAAAATAATTCATAAATTTGAAAATTAGGGAAAAAATTGAAATATTTTTTCGAAAAAAATTCAAAAAAAACCCGCGTTGGTAGTAGTAGCGCGGGTTTTTACCCACGCTACTACTAAAGGACGTAGTAGTAGCGCGGGTGGCACCCGCGCTACTGCTATACGTTAGTTGTAGCGCCTTATTAGTAGCGCGGGCCCCCGCGCTACTAATAGGCCCAAAACCGGCGCTGCTTAGAGATTTGAGGTTAAAATAATTCATAAATTTGAAAACTAGGGAAAAAATCGAAATATTTTTTTGAAAAAAATTCAAAAAAAACCTACGTTGGTAGTAGTAGCGCGGGTTTTTACCCACGCTACTACTAAAGGACGTAGTAGTAGCGCGGGTGGCACCCGCGCTACTGCTATACGTTAGCTGTAGCGCCTTATTAGTAGCGCCGGCCCCCGCGCTACAAATAGGCCCAAAACCCGCGCTGCTGCTAGGCTTTTCCCTAGTAGTGCATCTATCTTATGTCTAAGCAGAGTAAACGAATGTTTATTTAATATTAGTAGTATTAAGTTTGAAGTGTATGATACAGGATGAAACATTGTGATATGATCTCGAACAGATGAACCACAATGAAACAACATGATTGTTTTTGTGAAAAATAATAAAACATTATGATAAATCATTTGAATGTGTTAAGAGTGTTTATATTTCTTTTAAATGACAATATATTTTATCTAGTTACTCTTCGCTCACAAAGTTCCATCATGAATTGTTGTGTTGACTGTGCTTCAAACATGTTTGATAAATAAGATGTATAGATTCAAAAAAAAAATCAAATGTTTTATTGTAACCTTTTTTGCATGTCGAGAGCATATCACAATATCACATTTCGTATCAATATGCTTCAAACTTAATATATGGATTTTAATAAACATTCATTCTTATCAGGTTTTATTAGGTTTTTTCATGTTCTACAGTCCATCGCTATGTTTCATAATTAAAAAAAATTAAATTTATCAAAATATTTTAATATTGATCTTGTTACAAAGCCCTCATTACCATGAACACACATGTGCAAATGGATCATAAATTCGACTTTATGTTCGATAGATATGGAGGTTTCAATTTTTAGAATAATATTTTAATGCATATCACTACCAAAAAAAAGACACATCCGTGACATTTTGGGCCGAACGAAATTTTTTTCTGTCATACATATGACACTTCTATGACGATAATTTTGACAAAGCCCGGTATCATCATAGATGTGGTGGGCTCCTACTTCTATGACAAAAAATCATGACAGAAAATGGGCTTTTCGTCTTGGGCGGGCCAGAGACGCAGCGGCATGACATTCTTTGGGCCGTCCATGACGAAAAAACCATGGTAGAAGCGAGGGGGGGGGATTTCGGGGAGTTGCCGGTTACGGTGGGAGGTCGAGGGCCGAGCGATGCGCGTTTCTCTCGTACATGTGCGAGGCGTTGGCTCTAACTGAACCCGAGCGAGGCGTTGAGCTCTAACTGAACCCGAGCGATTGCACTGCAGGCTACGCGTTACTGAACCCGAGCGATCGATCGATGGCTGTTAACTGAACCCGATGGAGAAATTCCTTCGCTACTGCTGCTAACTGAAGTCGATCGATTGGATGAACAGTGAGCGTTGCGGGGGGGGGGGGGGGGGGGGGGGGGGGGTGGATGAACAGTGAGCGGTGGCGTTGCCTCTGGATGAACAGGACCCCGTGGTGTGGAGGGCTGGATGAACAGTAGACGGTGGAGGGGTGGCCATGGAGGGGTGGTTGAACAGGACCCCGTGGTGTGGAGGGCAAGATGAACAGTAGACGGTGGAGGGCTGGATGAACAGTAGATGGTGGAGGGGTGGTTGAACAGTAGCCGGTGGAGTAGCGCGCGGTGGAGGCTGGATGAACAGGAGCTCGTGGAGGCTAGAGGAGGTCGACGGTAGCCCATGGAGGCTCGAGGAGGTCGACGGTGGAGATGAACAGTATCCCGTGGAGTCCCGTTTTGTGGTACGCCACACCCCTCCCGATGAACAACACCCCCGTTTCGACCGTAGCGCTCCAACACAAGTCCGTTTCATTTGTTTTGCGGTACGCCACACCCCTCCCGATAAACAGGACCCCCATTTCGACCGTAGCGCTCCAACACAAGTCTATTTCGTTCGTTTTGCAGTACGCCACACCCCTCCCGATCAACAGGACCCCCGTTTCGACCGTGGGAGGTCCGTTTCCTCCGTTTTGCGGTACGCCACACCCCTCCTGATCAACAGGACCCCGTTCCGAACGTAGGAGGTCCGTTTCCTCCGTTGTGCGATACACCAGGCCTCGTTTCCATCGGATGTTCCGTCCAAGCCCTCCCGATGAACACGACCACGCATTCCATTCCGACCCAGCCGGTTGGCTCCCCATGAAGACGACGACGATGCTGTTTCTCCATTCCGACCCAGCCATGTACGTATGCGTGAGTAGGCGTTCAAGACCCTGCCCGTATGTACGTACATGGCCGTATTTTCTTTCTTGCACCCTCGCCGTTGTATGTACGTGTACATGCTACGTGCGCGCCTCTACTATGACACGTGCGCGCCTCTACTACGACACGTGCGCGCCTCTACATCGACTAGTATGTACGTACACGTTCGCGACCAGAATGACAACGCTACGTACGCTTCGACCAGGTGGGTCCCGACTGTCAGGCACTTCCTTGCGTGCGAAGATGTAGCTGGTGGGTCCCAGCAGTCAGGGGGGCGAATCGTTTTTTTTGCCTGGACGCACTTCCTTGCGTGCGAAGATGTAGCTGGTGGGTCCTAGCAGTCAGGGGGGCGAATCATATTTTTTTGCCCGGACGCACTACCTTGCATGTGAAGATGTAGCTGATGGGTCCCAGCAGTCAGGGGGGCGAATCGTTTTTTTTCGAACGCACTTCCTTGCGTGCGAAGATGTAGCTGGTGGGTCCCAGCAGACAGGGGGAAACGTTTTTTTTGCAAAATACGATGGCCCATCTGGTGGGTCCCCGCTGTCAGGTGGAGGAATAATTATTTTGCGCGTAATAAGGAGGCACTTCCTTGCTGCGGCCGTGGACCCAGCTGTCAGCCTCTCCACGTACAGTCCATGTCTAATGGAAGCCATTCCTTGACCACGTTGACCACGCCGCACCGAGAGCACCAGGGCGATGGACGATGGCGAGCCTAGGAAGGGTACGACACGGAGCCGGGGAAGACGCGACAGTGGATGCCCACACGTAGAGGAGTATGAGGGTTCACTCGTTCGGCTGCGGTGTGAGGCTGAGGTCGCCGCAGAATAACAGGGGGTGTGAGTGTGTAAAGGGATGGCCTGGCCAGCGGTGGGAGTAGTAGGGGGCGGTGAGGCCTCCGCGGCATCACAGCCGGCCACGGGCGGCAGAAGCAGGCGGCACGACCGGCACTGCTTTGGGCGGCTGGAGCAAGAAGACCAGAGGTTGAAGAAGCACTACGGCCATTGGATGGACATCGTACGGTCACTAGAGCTAGAATCGTTCATATATTGACTAAAGTTGACAAAGGCCTCCGTCCCAGTCAACTTAGTAGGCCCACAAGTCTGCTTCCCACCAAGGTTGGTCCCAGCTAGCAGGGGGTATTCATTTTTTTGTGCGTAATAAGGAGGCACTTCCGGTGGATCCGAGCTGACAACGGGGGGAACGTTTTTTTCATGAAATATGGTGGCCCGTCTTGTGGGTCCCAGCAGTCAGGGGGAAACGTTTTTTTTGCGAATACTGGTGGCCCGTCCGGTGGGTCCCTGCTGTTAGGTGGAGGAATAATTATTTTCCGCGTAATAAGGAGGCACTTCCTTGCGGCTGTCGTGGACCCAGCTGTCAGCCTCTCCACGTACAGTACTCTTCCAATGGAAGTCGGTCGTTGACCACATTGAGCACGCCGCGCCGAGAGCACCACGGCGATGGACGACAGCGAGGCCTAGGAAGGGGACGACATGGAGCCGGGGAAGACGCGGCAGTGGAAGCCCGCGCGGACAGGAGTACGAGGGTTCATCGGTTCGGCTGCATTGTGAGGCTGTCGTCGCCGCAGAATAATAGGGGGTGTGGGTGAGTAGAGGGATGCCCTGGCCAGCGGTGGGAGTAGTAGGGGGCGCTGAGGCCTGCGCGGCAGCACAGCCGGCCACGGGAGGCGGGAGGCGGTCCCGCCGGTGCTCCTTTGGCGGCTTGAGCAAGAAGATCATAGATTGAAGAAACACGACGGCCGTTGGATTGACATCCAACGGTTACGTTTGCTAGAATCGTTTGTTGACGTAGTATATAATAACTAAAAAAATCTTGCATATGCGTCAACTAAATAGGCCCAAAAGTCAGACCACTCCCTCTTTTTTTAATAATTTATATATAGCTCATGGCAACTTCTTATGCAATTTATTGTAGTTGTTTTTTTGGTTGGCCAGGGCCAATTTCGCATATTTCTGTGGGTTCCAAACTATTTTTAATACCGAAATGTCGAGCCAGATTTAAAGTACTTTGAAGATATATTTAAATTAGGTTAATGTCTAGTGAAATAGGAATCTAAAAATGTGAAAAAATCAAAAATTATAAAGTAATTGCCAATTTGTCATCTGTTTTTATATTTACAACCCATTTCATATTACTTTCAAGATTTGCAGGCGTCTTGAAAGAGTTGCAGCCCATCAGGGCGTAGAAAAATAAGTAGGCCTGGATTGGGTATTCTTCAGAAAAAATAAACTGGGCTCATTTTCACAAAGAAAAAATAGCTGGGCTGGTCACATGGTGAACATAAAATATAAGCCTGGGCTAGACGGGCCACAGCCCAATTCAAACCCTGCTCCGTCTCAACAATACCAAACAAAAAAAATACTGCTCGAGTAGCTACGTCCTAAGTGTCAGCCGATCTTGTGATGTTCTCTTGTCTATTGACTATATACGCTCACAATGTCGTGGGTCCCAGATGTCAGGAAAACACTAGGAGGAAGCATTTTATTTTTCCATATGCTGATGTGGTGGGCCCTTACTGTCATCCTCTCCACGTACTTCTACCGATTCCTGTTGTTTGTTGACCATGTTGACAACGCGAGAGGGCGGCGCCGCGGCGAGCGCACCAAAGCGCGCGGAGGACGTCGGTGTTAACGATTTAGGAGACGGTGGGGCGGTGATGCGTGCGCTGAGGCGCAGCCAGCCGTGGGAGGCGGAAGCAGGTGGCTCCGCCGGTGCTGGTTTGGTTTTGGCGGCTGGAGGAAGACAGGACTGAAGAAACACGACAGACTGTAAAAGCAGCAGGAGTACTTAACAACCTTAACTAAAACCAGCAGGGGCACTTAACAACCAAAGCTGAAAGCAATATGAGTACTTATACAGGTTCAATCGTACAAAGCATGCATCGAACAGTGCTACTTTGCCTACAGTTAACCAAGGGTGAGGCCGCCAAGCCCCATGACAAGGCCCAAGCGCCACCCCGCGCATCCACAACCTTCTGAAAGTGGATTCATCTCACAACGTGGTCAATAAACAAGATATTCGCTTTAGAGCCATGGAAAAGCATGAACATAATCTTCTCTCCTATTCTCCAAGATGGACGGGCCTTCATTATTTTAGACCACCCATGAATAAGTATCTTTTCACCTCCAAGGGGAATTGAGGAGGTCGACATAAACATCATGTTGTGACCAAGCGCAAGTCTGACCTGACCATGGTCAGGCATCTGTATAGGAACAATAGAACTCGGCAGTTCCTGTTTCAAGAAGATCACAGCGGTAAAACTGTGTATAAGCAATAGTTTATGAACAACATATATAACAGAAAATAGCTCATACCATAAGTTTCTCGACACAGTTGGACCTGTTCAGCGAGTGCAGCAGTGGCACACATATCCCACGTGGCCTTCCACCATTGAAACGCCCCACAAGGACCTCAAGACGATCAATAAAGTGTAGGAACTTGTGGATGTCGATCCAGTCAACTTCAGTGCCATTAGTAACAGCCGAGTTATTACAGAGTAACAAACGAGCAGACTGCTTAACTCTGAAAAAACCTACACGTGCCACCAATTATAAGAAAATATTAGTTAGAAGTAGCATCTTCGTGAGAGATTCGTTGCTACTTCTAAAGTTAAATTGTGATTAGTTAGACAGAATAGGTGGATTAAGAAGTAATCGAGGCAACAAGCAAGAACCAGATACAAAACTAACATGGATGAACAATTGGAACGACGTCGGGGTGGAAGATTGCAGTGAAAATGAGACCAGGTTCTGCTATTTCCATCAACATTCGTGCGCCAACTTTCAGTCTGTAACACTTGAGAAAGTTTATCCAAGTTCGGCCATAAAAAAGGCAGCGATCTTCTTGGTTCATGAACCCAACTCGGAAGTAATATCCATGGCTGGTCTTCACTGTGACCATTAAACTAGTGTATTCAGTTATGGCAAGGCCGAGCATCTTGAGTACATGTGTTCTGGCAGAGAAAATAATACATTGCAGGAAAAATAATATGAGAACACAGCATGTTCAAAAAAAACCCACCCTCCCGGATAGAGAAGAGGATTCTAGGAACACACTATGCGTGTTTCAAAATGCTGTGGTAGGAGACTGAACAAGTGTGGCGTCTCGCCGAAGGCGCAGAAATCTGTAGGGTACTCGCACCTTGGGCACTACAACTGAAACACACTAGATTCAGTACGAAGAAAAATGCATCAACGTGGCGGCTGCCATCCTAGGATTACCTGCGACCAAGGGACTTGGATTTATCGGGGATGGATGAAGAATTCGTACCTGGTTCTCCATGAGAAAACCCTATGCAATCGCCGAGCGGGGGTTTTCTCTGAACAAGCAGACGAGGGAGAAGGGGATTCAGGCCCAGTGAAATATTGCCGCTTCGTCCGTCCAGCTTACTGCTAAAGCTGGAAAGGGGGGGTTGTGATTTGACGGCTCATTGGGCATTACTGCGGCGCTACGACCGGGGTGTGTCTACCGTGAAGTTGTGCACTCTAATTTGTGCATATGGCACGTGGACCCCGTTGCCGGTTGCCCCACATATCAGCGAAAGGAAGTAGAAAGACAGGAGTAACTAGTTACACATAAATATATTTATGATAGAGAGATACTCCCTCTATAAAGAAATATACAAATCTTTTATATCACAGGCTCACCTTGCCGAGAAATATACTCCCTCTGCAACGCACGGGCATTATGGGGGTTCAGCTTTTTTATGGCGGTTCAGCTGAGAATATAATACTCAAATTTTTTTTGAGGTGCTAATATAATACTCAGATAGGCTCACAGTTTTGGACTTTGGGCCGTAGGCCGACCCTGCATGTTTGGGGGCCCATGTGTTCTACCTCAGCGCTTTTCATATTGCAAGCAATCGGTACTGCGCTGGTTTTAGATGCTGTCGCAAGGCGAATACAAAAAATTGAATAAAGCATGACAACTGTTGGAATGCAATCGAACGACAATTCCTAACCAGCAATCAGAGTTGCAATTCTATCAACAATATACCATGTGATAAATAATACTGCCGTACTACTTATACACACAGGACACTTGTTTCACCATGCAAGATTATTACATCAAAATCTCTCGGAGGATAGATCAGTTCGGCAGTTGCGTGCTGCTACTGAAGAATTTCAAAGTTGATTTGGACCAGCGCTCCTTGCCGAGAAAGTTCGATTTTTGACATCATCCCCTACCGCAAGATATGATTTAGATTTGAACCTTGACCATCCTTTAGCATCAATCATCATGCGACCATCCTTTATACTTACGGTATATTGAGCAAGTTCATTCACACCAAGGCTGCGCATGGTAAGAGAAACTTGGCCGCGGTCGCCCAGATTGTTGAATGACTCCCTCGTTGCTCTAGGAATTCTCTGTTTGCAAACAAGAAGACATACCCAAACAGTTAGATCAACACAATGAATCATGTGAAACAACATGGAAAGAAAAAAAGAACGAAGCACTTGGGTGGCCAATGCTTACCAAGAAGGTGGACATGTCGGTTTTTGTAAGGACTTTGGTATATGAAGTGCGAACTGCAGCCCAGTCTGTTGCTGGTGCAACTGCACGGGCCGGACCAAATGCAAGTGCAAGTGTTGGTGCAGGTGCCGAAGCCGCTGCTGCTGCCGGAGATGGTGCTCCTTGTAGAGCTGGTGCCGGTGTTGATGCCCGATCCTCTGGTAGATCAGACTGGTCCGCTGATGCGGTCGGTGCCCAATCCTCAGCTAGATCAGACTGAGCTGTTGCCGCTGTCAGTGCTAGAGCAACTGCCGGTGCTCGATCTGTGCGGGACAACAGCGATCGTGTCTAGTCTGCTATGATCAGCTTTCTAAGTTGACTAGGATCCGTGACCGTGATCCAGTTTTTTTCTTCATTTCTTTTAAACGCGAGAAGGACTAATTGTGGCGTTTTTGTTAAACCAAATTGCAGTGCATCATAGGGATTCAGCTTGTACTCAGACAACAGACTGATCCAATTTTTTCCAGTAATATAAGTGATGGACAGTGCCTTCATTACTGACACGACATAGGAAGTGAAACCTGCAAAAATAGCCATCGTAGAGCAAACCAAATGGTTTATTCTGTGATGAATGTCACATGGCAAAACCTGCATCGTAAAATTGCAGGAAAAGAAAAAAAACATGACATTAAATCAATAAGATTTAGACAGTAAATCAATAAGATTTACTTGATCTGACACGAGTGAATCCTTACCAGGAAATCACTATGTTGAAGTACTAAACAGAAGATTGATCGTCCAACTACGCGTGGCATACAGGGGCCCTGCTTACTCCCACAAGCAGGACAGTCCAAAGGTCGTGACAAATCGTATGGACCGAACATCCATGGGACTGGAAATCCCGGTGGGTGCAATAAACCCTGCAATGCATACAGATATTGGAGTGTAACCATAATTGATAAATCATCCTCACAAAAAATATGAGCTGGATACTTCAAAATGTAGAGACTGAATTGAGTGGACAGACATTAACATAGACCGTTCTCAGGACTGACCACACACCAAAAGCGGCAGTACTAATAAACAATACAGGGTTCACAAACACAAATCAAGTACTGAACAATAGTACTTACTATAGACAAGCAAAGTTGCACTAACTAAACTCTGGAGACTATTTCTTGCCACCGACCTACGGAATGAACCCCGCATAACTGACTAGGCCATGGACTTCGTGTGAGATGTCTACATGCACCATCACCATCTTGTCAACCTTGGAGAACCTAACAGAGTGGTCTTTCCACTCATAAACATGATAATGAAGACAGGTCGCATCAGATTTCTTGGGAAGCTTAACAAGAACCACACCCTTCGTAATTGAAGGCACAGCCAGCAAATTGTTGTGGTCAAGTACAGCCTCGAGAACACGCCTAACAATAATGCTATAGGAAAACACTAGTTCAGGACACGTGGCGACAAGGACACGACAGCTGGATAGTTCAGCAGTAGAACTCATCATCAGGTCTTCCAGTTCACACGGCATGACTTTGAGAACTTCATCTCCACCGCGGACCTGGTTCTAATTCAAACAGAAGCCATATTTTATTACTACGTCCGTTCAGAAATATAAGATGATTTTCGATATTATACTCCATATATGACTACATATACGCATAGAAATGAGTGAACAAAGACACTAGAACATGTCTTCAAAGGCATGAGAGCAGAGGGATTACATGCAATATCCATAACACAAGTTACTGAGGCAAATATACCCTCTTAAAAGGTAGCATTAATGTTCATAAAGTACTCCCTCCGTCCCAAAATTCTTGTCTTAGATTTGTCTAGATACGAATGTATCAAGTCACATTTTAGTATTAGATACATCCGTATCTAGACAAATCTAAGACAAGAAATTTGGGATAGAGGGAGTAGTTGAAAGTAATCTATAAGAAATCAGTGTCAACCTCTCGCATGTTTTGGTCAAAAGAGGAATTTAGAACCGTCATTTGGCACACTAAAATCACATGCAAGATCACCCAAAAAGTTGTACTACCAGTACTAGTACTACGTGTTAGATGAAAAAACACGATCAAGATCGAGAAAAAGATCATCAACAAGAGACATTACCTGGACTTGCTTAATGAGGGATCTCGGAGAGGGGGCTTGGATAGGGCGATGGCTTTGAGCTTGTCAACGGTAGTCTCGGCGGGGTGCTTGCGCTTCTTTGTACCATGAGCCTCGACGGTTTTGGCCAGAGCCATAGACATCACGTCGGCCGGTGCTCCGGCGTCCATCCAAGAGAGGAAGCTGAGAGAGAAGAGTGAAAGTAGGAACGAGATGAGGGAGAAGCGAAGCGAGTGGGGGTTTTCTTCAAGAGAGGAAGCTGAGAGAGAAGAATGAAATGATGGTTGCTTCGTCCGTCCAACTTACTGCTGGAAAGGAGGGGGTTTTGTGATTTGACGGCTCATTGGGCATTATTGTAGCGGTTCGATCGGGGTAGTCTACCATCACTCTACTACAGAGTAATTTAGTGCATGGCTGGTGGACCCAGGTGCTGGTTGTCCCACACGTCAGCGAAAGTGAGTAATTTAGTGCATGGCTGGAGGAGGATCCGCATGGTAGAGCGTGTCCAGTGTTTTTCATTCTGAAGAAAAAAATGATTACAGCAAGCGTTTCCACTCTTACGACGGAGGAGTGCGAAACACGGCAGCCACTTGAACATACACAGTGCTCCTACTACTAGGCATGTGCAGTGGTTCATATGTCAGTAATACACAATCTTGTTGCTAGTGTAGTAAGATATGACGATAACAAATGATGTTGTGCGCATGTCAACTACTCCTATATGTAACATAGTACCGCTTTTTCGATTGTCCGGTCGAGAATGAACGGTCAGATCAATGTTAACAGAACTAGGTCCACAGCGCACGGAGATTACGGTGCTACAGTACTCCACGAAACATGAACCATATGAAGCACATCCTATAGTGTTAGACAGGGTGTATGAAGGGTGCACAGGATGGGAGCAAAAGTTCCCTTCTCGACCCACTTTTGGGTGTTTGGCAGAGTGCATGAACCATGAAGGGTGCATGAGTCCACACTAGTAGGTTGACAAAAATACACAAAGAAGAAACAACTATATTGAGATGAGAATGCAACCAAACACACCCACACGCTTTGTGCTACAGTGACTGATCTGCACCGTCTGAGTTTGATCCAACGGTCATGTTGTGCCGAGACATGGACATGCCCATGCAGAGGGCGCCTAAACACCACCGAAGTCCCTCTGCTTCTCAAGGCGCACGACGTTGGTGATGCAGGGTGCAACCGCCCGCAGAGCCCGCTCCCGATCGACGGGAGCCAGCTCGTCAAAGATGGCCTCCAATGGCACGAATGGATTCCGGTAACGGAGCCCTGAAAGGATTCGCCCAGCAACGGCGACGACAGCCCGCAACCCCTCCTTGTCCAGCTCAGCCCCCACCATCGCGCGGAGACGGCTCAGATCCTCGGAGATATAGGTGAAGAAGGAGACCAGGTCAGGAAGCCGCAGCTCGTTGAAGTCGACCGGGTGGTCGAACGGGTTTAGCCCGAGTGCCAGCATCGTCGCGCTGTCACGACGGTAGGCATCGCGCAGCCGCAACACGTGTGTGGCAACTTGGTTCACCAAGTGGCTGAGGCGATCCTGGACCTCGTCACGATTGGCCCGCTCGCGCTCCAGCCGGCTCCCCTGATGGCCTATTGTATCTCCCGCTTTCTGCAGCAACACCGCCGACGCCTCGAGCATCTTTGTGGTGGACGCCTGCCACTTTTGAAGCTCCGTGAACTCCCGCACATAGCGGAGGAGCATGGCACTCCTCTCCTCCTTGAGCTCACGGAGCTCCACGTCCTTGGCCCTGAGCTCCGCATCCTTGGCATGGAGCTCCTGTGTCAGGCGCCTCACCTCGTACTCCGTGATCTGCTGCGCCGCCATGGCACTAGGTAGAAGCAATGGGGAGAGGAAGCAAAGGGGGCGAAACGGCTGAAAGGCAATGCAATCTACGGGAAGGCGGAGAGAGCCAGCAGAGGAGCGGGGAATCGTTTGGTTTTCACCATGGTAAAACACCAGTCGATGACTTCTCACATCAGGGAGCAGTGGGTTTTTACAGGCGGAGTCATCGTGACTAATTGCTGCCGCGCCTGCTCCCGTCAATCAAAAAATTAAAAATCCTGCTGCGCCTGCTCTCGTCAATCAAAAAATTAAAAATCCTGCCACACCCAAACACCAGAGCAACGCCGCGGTGGACATTTAAATTTACCTGCCGGCAAGTAGATAAAAAAAGGGGTGAAAAAACAAATGTGGCGGCAGCCTAGCTAATCGGTCGAACTAGCCCAACTAGCTAGCCACCGTGCTTCACTGAGGTACTCGGCGGGAAAGGTGGTCTTTCGTGATTTGACGACTCATTTACTTGCTTCGGCGCTACGACCGAGGAGGACCGAGAAAACACGCGGTAGGGCGTCTCATGTCAGGAAGATTATATGCATGCACCACCCGGGAGGACCCCGAAACCGCGCGGTAGGGTGAGCCACGTCTCGGCACGGAGGAAAAATGTGCGTGTAAAAATGTACTGTATCAGACGTAGTAACTATGGTTCGACCTCGGGACCCAGCCAGTCGGTCGAAAACACCCCACTAGCCACACAGCTTCACCATGCAAACGTGGCACGGTTAGCTCCGTCTCAACCAGCCACAACGTCTCTTGTTCTAGGCGATTCTTCTATTTTCCAAGCTTTTTTTAGTTGTAATAACACCACGTCAAGCTAGCGCCGCTCTTCGTGTGTGCCCGTGCAAAGGTTAGACGATGGAGAGAAGAAAGATTGAGATTGCAGACCTGGGACCCACCAGTAAGTGAGACAATGGTCATGCACGTGTTGACGAGGCACTCCCTCTACTCTACTCAACGCAAGTACTGTATAAAATCAAGTTATGGGACAAAGCCAACAACCATTCGTTTTTTCAGGCTATCGACTTACGCTTTGTAGTCCAGGTTGCCAGTTCGAATCTCATCTTTCAGATTTGTTAGTTTCAGCCTATCGACTTACGCTTTCATGTATGACACGAATTCAAAAATACCCCTTCGTTCCTAAATATTAGTCTTTTTAGAGGCTTCAAATGGACTGGCACATACGGATGTATATAGACAGATTTTAGAGTCTAGATTCACTCATTTTGCTCCGTATGTAGTCACTTGTTGAACTCTCTAAAAGACTAATATTTAGGAATAGAAGGAGTATTTTTGAATTCGTGTCATACATGCATGGGTTGGAAAAATAGATGCACTATACTTATTGGATTGTTGTTGTGTTCGTGCGTGCGTGTGTGTGTGTGTGTGTGTGTGTGTGTGTGTGTGGTCATATGGTTGATACATACAAAGTTTTCTCACCTCCATATTGTTCATCTTTTAAATTTGAATTTGCATTAGAAAACTTACTAGGGATACCATGAAATGTGAAATCCACGTTGAGATCACTATATCACAAAATCACTCTAATTCAACAACTCGTCATAAATCAATTACCACGTTGAGATTAGTATTTGCAAGGAAAATACGGGTATTGTAATACACATAGATTCGTTCGGCAATTTAAAAGGTTCCTTTCGTATTCTTGAACGGTAGGACCCAACGGCGTACCAGCCAGACCTTGGCTCGCGTTGATCCTAAAAAAACGGGCTCGTGTCCTTCGGTGGCGTGCGTGGTACGCACATTAGGCAACCCCAACCAGTCGAGCCTCAGTGTTTCAAGTCGAAATATCTGGCGGCTAGAATTCCAGCCCTAGGAAATTCCCCTCATGTCCCCGGTCCATAATGACTACCAATGAACAACGGAGGGATGCTATAGTAACTAGACAACGTTACCTACCGTGCCGAGCATGGTTCAATTCCCTCGGTCGCCGCTCATCAAGGTCACCCGTCAACTGCATTGCCTAGTACTACTACTACTACACCAGGATGAGCACATAATTGAGCCCGTTTGTTCGTTCCTAGTACTTGAGTTAATATATCAGGCAATGCACTGGTACGCAGGGATTATCCTTTTACTCCCTCCTTTCCGGTTTATAGGGCTTATCTCAAAATTTTAGTTTTCCCATTTTATAAGTCTCAATTTGGTTGTTCCCTGTCACATGTTCAGATTTCAAGGTGCAATAAATCATTACATGCAAGAATTAAGAAAATTGACCAATGCATGTACTTTATGCATGCATGCATTGCAATTAATGCATTCGTGAACACAATTTTTGAGGAAAACAAGTGCATTAATTGAGTGGTTTGGCAAACTACAACAATTGTTCCACCACTCACCATCTACCTTGGTTCGTGAGATTTTTGAATTGAGCCCTATAAACCGGAAAGGAGGTTTAACTAAGCAAAATGTTTGACCAAATCCATTCTTAAGAAATACAACAGGACAGATGTACGGCTTGAAAATTTATTGCATGATGCAGGTTATGATATTGTTTCGAATCCTGGATCTTTAAATTTCAGAAATCCAAAAAGTGAGGCATAAATTCTTGAAACTGAGCATGGTCACGTGATAATATGGCACAAATATTACTTCGTAACTTTTTTCTTCAATTCGAGACAAGCTACTTATGACAAGTTGCACAAATGAAGAGCCAAGGTATTTTGGAACAAAGACCTATCACGTTAAGGAGAACGCTTTCACTATTGAAACCGTGGGCGTTTACGTGCCGCCACGAGTCCCCGCTTCTCATCGGCAGGTGCCGTCCCAGCAAGCGTGTGAGTCGATGGGAAGCGTGTGAGTCGATGGGAAGCGTGTGAGCAGACCGCTGCGCCGGCTATCAGGGAGGCGTGTAAGAAGACCACTGTGCAGACACACTGGGAGTCGAGCCCTTTGACCAGGCTCCGCCGCCCACCGTCGTCCCAACTGCTCCCACTTTTAATGTCGCCGGTGCCGCAGTTTAAAATCAACCCCACACTACCCAGTATCGCTACAATCCTCTCTCTTCCTCTTCGATTCTCCTGTCGTCTACCACCAACTAGCCTGACCTAAACGTACGCCATGCCGCATCACGATGGTCTGCCCTTAGTGTTCCAGTTTCATTAGGAAGACACCCAGCCGGAGTCTTAAGAACATAAGGCACTTTGGGACGAGCTTGAACTGGCCTTGCGGGAAGACGCCGCGCCTGTCCCCGCTCCCGTTCCGGCTCCCGTCGCCCCGACTGCACCATCGCCCATCCCCGTGGCATTGATGGGCTGGGAGACGCACATTGTCACCGATCTTGATGCCACGGGGTTCCACGAGGTCCCCACCGACTTTCACGCGCCCGTGCACCTGCCAGCGCATGCGCCTGCGCGTGCACTGACCCGCACGCCCATGCCGGTGCCCGTGCACCTGCCAGCGCATGCGCCTGCGCATGCACTGGCGCGCACGCCCGTGCCGGTGCCCGTGCACACGAATGTTTCCGCCGCGCCGTTAACAGTGCATGTCCCCGTGCAGGTGCCAGTGCCCCCCTCAGCGACATGGATGGCCGCTGTCGACCGCTTCCTTGCACCAACGCCAGTCGCCTCCTCCCGCCAGTTGACTCGCTCCGAAGTCTAGAACATTTTGGCCTTCCTTGAAGCTAGGCCAACGTACAGAAGTGGAAAAAGGGGTTGTGTACTTGAGAGACTTAGAGATCGAAACATGGAGAGAAAGAATGAACGTGTGTTGGAAACCGTTAGCTTGCTAAGGTGGTTAGGAGAGGAAGATTGACCGATACAGGAAGTATGTAGCGTTTGTGCGCGGGGGGGGGGGGGGGGGGGCTAAAAACAACCTTTGAATGTACATAGTAAGAGACATAATATCGATGTTTCAATTCAGTGTACATTGTAAGATTTGAACCGAGGACCAGACATACGGGTAATTATTTCGAATTCGTGCCATACTAAGTTTCGAAAAGTTGACATTGACTCAATTTTGTTGTGCTATTTTGTAGGTCATATGTTTCAATCCATACAAAAGTTTTCTCACTACCATGGTGTTCATCATATACATATGAATTTGTATTAAAAATGTAGTGTGGATACAGTGAAATGCGAAATCCATGTTAGAATTGGAGATCGCTACGTGACATACACTCTAATTCAAATAACTAACTACGTGACACACACTCTAATTTAAATAACTAATTATGTGACACAATCTAATCCACGTTAGCATGGGTACCATTTCAATTTATTTGTTCAAATAACTCCTCATTAATTAATTTATAGTACTCCCTCTGTTCACTTTTATGAGACCTTGAAGACATTTCAGACAATGTGCAAAACAGTTCATTTTAAGTTGTCTGAAACGACTTAAAAAGTGAACGGATGGAGTATCTCGTTTCGAATGACTAATTATGGCAAGGAAAACACGGGCATGGTAATACATACAGATTCGTTTGCAAATGAAAGAAGATTTGTTTCATTTGCATTCTCAAATGTAGGCGCACCAGGCAGGCCAGGGTCGCGTGTCGGGGTGGATGCTGCTTCGGTGCCTTAAAGGCAACTTCCCTTGGGTGACTGACATGTGGGCCAGCCACCTGTTGGGCCACATGTCATGGACACAAAGGCAGGTGCCTTAAGGCACCAAAGCATAGTCCTATCAGGGTGGTCGCGTGTGTCGGCGGACGCGTAGCACCCAGCCACCCACCCCCCTCCCCCCCCAAAAAAGGACGATGACAATATAAGTTCTCGCTTCCACGTTTCGGATTGAAATATCTGGCGGCCCCAATTCCAGCCCTGTAAAATCTCTCTTCTCCACCGTCCCCTTCTGTGCCCAGATTGCTCAAATCCCTAATTCGCCGCCATCCCTCGAATCGCCCCTCGTCTCGTCTCTTTCCCCACCGTTCCCCACCTTTGTGCCGGACGACAACGACGAAGACGACGGTCGCGCTTCACCACCGCACCGGAGCTACCTCATCTATGCCCTCGTCCACCGCACCGGGTGGTCCACCGACAATGTCGGCCGCCGCAACCGACGTGCCTCACAGACACCGAGTTCCACCGCATCAGGTGCGCTTCACCGATGCCATCTCCCAGCTCACCGAGGCTACTTCACCGAGCACATCGTCGCACCTCCGCCCCCCGAGGCCGTTCGGGCTTCACCAACGGTCTCGTCCACCGCATCGTAGTGCTCTGCTGCCACTCAAGATCTGCATCCGTGCACGGCCAGCCAACGCCAGTGCATAACCCTCAATGGCTCTGAAGTGACCCGCACTCTAGCTAGGCGAGCATGCCAAACGCCGGCCCCGAACTAGGTATCCACACGTCACTGTCCACTATTTCCGACGATGTTTGGATATCTTTTCACTGCTCTCTTAGCTTACACGCCTATGCAACTCTGAACTTTAACTCTTATTTCTTCTGGAAGATATCATCTGAAACAAGCAAATCCATTTTTTAGCGAAGCATGATGCGCTACGGGATCTGGTACACATCCTGCAACACCCGTATAACCTTGCAAGTATCTGTCCTCCGGTACAACATCAGATCGATTCCTCTTATTTGATCAACCATTCCCCGTGTCAAAAATGCAGAGGGGGATGCAAGGAGCACAAGCCTGCACATCCAAGCAAGTGGTAACATGACTTGTACATGGAACATCCCAAGCGCAAGCAGAGCTGCAGTGAGCCTGTACAATGAGCTAGCGTAAGTCACTGCATTTCATTTAATTCGTACTGGCATTCGTGTATGATTTGTGTGTAGTGGCTGATCCACGAATTCAAGTTACCTGGGGCGAACATTTAACTTAAAAAATACGAAGTCACCTGCACTCCGGAAATCAACATAACTTGAGAAATGTGAAGCTACATGCACTTTGAAACTAGTTAATGATCCAAAGTAGGTTCAGATTATAAACACTAAATGATGCAAGCACCAAAAACACAAATGCAACATGGTGTACAAGGACTACAAACATGGTCTGTACCTGCTTGAATTATTCGTTCTCTGGCTGAAAATATCGAAGTGTAATTGCACATATAACTAGTGCGCAAACTGCATATCAATATATCTATCCTGCACAAGTATGCCAATAGTTTCAAACAACAGATTAGAAAAGTATTTATGCTATGTTGTCATGATACAGGGACTTTCTGGTAGATGCCCTCGACGTTTACTCAAGCTATGAAAATGGCACTATAATTTTCTTGTCATCAATGCCTGCAAACCTCTGTCTCTCTCAACATAGTAGATCATCATTAGACACTAAATCCTTCAATGAGCTTGCAAAATACTTGCATTAGATCCCTCATTAGACACTATATGTTCATCACCAGGAGCATGTAAAATGTTTGCATCAAATCCTTCATTAGCAGTATGTTCATTAGACACTTCAGGCTCAAGAACAAGCATGAGCTTGTATGTTGCACCGGAAACTTGATTAGATACATCAGATTCAGTCAGTTCAGTATTGATTGGGGGAGTTATAAAATAAGTAGAAATTTGTTTCATTTTCTCATAGATTCAATACATACAAGCAGTTTTACAACACCGTCAGGTTTAACTATTGGCCAGAAATTGAAGAATTGAATTAGATATAATCAGGGATGTGATGTACCTGCTCGTTGCACATGCTACTCTTGCAAGCTGCAACTGAATGTTTGCGCAAGCTCGATGCCATGTCCGTGTTGCCGCCGCTGCCTCCCACGCAGGCTACACCCAGGGTTGGATCTTCATCTTCTTGTCCTTCCATTCGCTTGAAGCCCAGCGACCGCCCTCCAATGAGGGCGCGAGGAAGTGTTGTGTCGGTCTGTCCAGCGGCGGCTAGGTTAGGAGCGAACCAGACTGGAGGCTAGAGCGAATGAAATGGGATTTTTCCTGCTGTCGATCGATATGGGAGGCGCTCGTGTGGGCCGCGAGCCTGCTATAGGGCTTACCTTGCACTTATGTTATTGGCCCATCCAAATTGAAACATTTTTCTTCATTTTTTACATTACTTACTCGTGCATTGGGACGAAAAAAACTAGCATGGGCCAACCTGGACGACTAAAATTAGGTGCACACTTTCCAGCCACCTGAGGCGTCCTCCCATACCAGCCCCTATGGTGGCGTCGCTCCTTTTTGCGTGTATTATTGGATAGTGAAAAATATTCCAGTGGTGCTTTTGATTTACCCACAGAATGGTTGAATTGCTTGTTTCTATGAACTGAGTTCGCCAATAATGTGAAGGATGCCAGTCTTTTCATCCTATTGTAGATTGCTTAGATCTTGATATGCCAAAAGTAATTGCATGAAATATACAGTAAAAGCCAGTGTGATGTGTTTGGCTACAACTAGTCTGACTACACGTCCTCATATAACATATCAAGGACGCACCATCTTAC
The DNA here is from genome assembly GCF_018294505.1 of Triticum aestivum. NCBI lineage: Eukaryota > Viridiplantae > Streptophyta > Magnoliopsida > Poales > Poaceae > Triticum > Triticum aestivum. The sequence goes on from NC_057795.1 coordinate 580,048,000, forward strand.
CAGATTAACCATTCGACTTACCCATGCAGTGTGGGAAGAAAGAAGTATTGGGACTACGTATCCAAGCAATTGATGCCATGGACTCCTTTGTACAACCTTGTAAGCGAAAAAGAAGTTACAGTGTGCCTGTACAAAGAACTAGCGTAAGTTCAGTTACCTGCTTCTCAGAATTTTAGTTAGCCACTTATTGTAAAATTGTTCAATTACGTTGCTTGGCTTAATTTAGTTTGCTACTGATTACATAATGGCACAGCCTGTTAATCATATTGTAGACTGCGCCTATCTATGTGTTTGATACTTACTGTTAAGAATTACCTGTTTGCCTTACTTAAATATCTACTTGTTTGTTTAACTGCTTTGCTGCTGCAACAGCGGGTTACAATGATGTTAATAACTACTGTACTTTTCAGCATCCAATTGAAATTCTTTAATTCCTTGTTTGTTTAACTGGTTTGCTGTTATAACTCCCAGTTGAGATGTTTTGCTAACTTCAACTTTTCTGAATCCAATCGGAACTTTAATGGCAAAACAGGTTGGCCCAAGATCAAAGAGCGAGGTCCCCATGGACGTTGCATCATCCCACAGCAGTGGCATCGGCCCAATCGTGCATTATGAATTGCCAACTGTTGATGCTCTAGAGGCTAAACTATAGTGGTAGAAAGAGATTCTGCTTCCGCACTTAGAGATGAAGTTGACATGTTGAGGAAGCAAACAGCACAATCACATGCAGTACTCAAGACAACCATTAAATATTTGGTGGATTTCAAAACGAAGCAAGCTGAGACTGACCAGATTGTTAAGGTCCTGAAGGAAAAAAGGCAATTAAAATCCTACTTGGTAAATCATAGCTGAAATGTTCTTTCCATAGTTGAATAACCTTTGTGTTGTCTGTTCATGTAATCAATCAAACCATTTGTTTTAGAGATCATGTAATAATTGTTTTTTTCGTTTTTTGGTTTGTAATTTTATTTGAGCACAAGTTTGTATTAATTGATAAGACTCGGAGACATTTCATTTGGATTGTTGTGCCAGACCTACAAATATGCCAATCGGGCTGAATGTGCATTCAACAATAGTAGTAGTATAGATGGACCATAAGTGGCACGCATCGGAAAGGGCCAAGATGCTGGCTAAAAAAAGGATGTTGTTGTAGCCAAAAAAAACTATAGTGGCCTGGCTTATGTATGTTAGTTGATATTATTGATCCATATACTCTATAAGTGTTTATATGTCTGTTAGTTCTGTACATTCTTGGTTGATTGACTCGGTATTTGAATCTTGATACATCACTTGTGTACATATCTAAATGAGAGTACACATTATGCTGCGTGTGACATTTGAGTTGGACATGAAGTGTTCCAAATATTCGAATTCACCTTAAACTGGATTCTAGTTTCTGAATTTGAGTATCGGCATTTGTAAACCATATTCATATATGACAGTGGAATACATCTTTGTCGTCCTTTTGAAGATATATAAAAACCCATAGAATGATTTATAAAGATTCATATAGGAATACAAAGTGGATTCGAACTTAGTTGCCAGAGTAAACGTGGATGCTTATTGTCCCAAAATTCAAAAGAAGCAGCAAAATATCCACTCCCACGTCGGTTGCCCGAAGCCAAGTGTTTGGGAGATGGAAATTACTGTCTACCCATTACACGGACAATCCATCGGCCCGATTTCCACTGCTCTAAATAGGGGTAGGTTAGTAACTTCAATTAGACGTGGCACGACCGCCTATGAGCCCATTCTGACACGGCGGGCGTCAAACATGGGCGGCAAAACACATCTGATTCAAGCTCGTCCGAAAGACGTCTGTTTCTCCCTCCATTCCCCATTCATACACGGTGGGCGGCAAAACAAACTCGACTTGGCCAAATCGATGTAGGCAATATTTTCAATAGGGGCAGGTTTGTAACTTCACTCAGACATGACACAACCGCCCTACCTGTCAGCCCTGTTCATACACCATGGGCACCAACCATGGGCGCCAACCACCCTCTCCTCGCCCGAAATCGCTCTGGGCAAATATTGGCGAGATGCGAGATTATCATCCTATCCCCAACCGACGAGACGTCCAAATTTTAAACGGGGGCTAAGTTCGTAACTTTCCCATATTTCAGACAGGCGCATCCCGAAAACATGGTTCCCCGTACCTCTCCCTCCATTTTCCCATTCATACATCGTCCACGCTAGAACACCCCATCCGCACACCAGCCTCCGTCCGCCACCCCATCCATCGCCGCCGTCCTCCACCACATCCATCGCCACCGTCCACCACCATGTCGGAGCACCTACCAACACCGCGTCGTCCAATGCTAGAGATGGACGTTTCTCATCCACGATGATGGACCAATAGCCTTGCATCGCGTCCTCCCGCTTCATCGGCGCCGTCGTCCTCTTTGCCGGGGCCGCTCACACGACCTTCTCTTCCACCGCAACAGGACTTATCCCCCGATGCACCCGTCTACCATCATAGATCTGCTTCAACGCCACCGATAGCCATCGCACCCCCGATGCCTACACGGCACCGCAAGAGAGGTGGTACTTCATATCTCCTCAACTTTTTGATCTCAACCAGAAAATAGATCTTAACTTGGTTACTCTACTTTCTTTTTAGCTCTTAGAATTTAGTTCTTAGTTCGAAGCAAATAATGGATGCTAAATATCATTTATCCGGTTTGCAGCTTCAAATCTGCCATGGCACAGCCATAATATGGTTTAATTGATCATGCTTAGGGTTTAATTGATCATGTTGGTTCTGTGGTGGTTTCTTTAATAGAAATCGGAGGGGAAACCCTCTTTTGCTAAAAACAATATGCTTAGAGTTTCCCCCTTTTATGATCACTATACGATTAGAATACGTGCTTCGTGTCATAATAACACTACTCCACCCATCAAGCTAAACAAGCTTAGATGTTCGAATACGAATTTGATATTATTAAAACAGAGTTGTTTAATTGGTTAGCTAAATGTTCCTAAATTAGTTTTGAAAATGCATGTTCGCCGCTCGGGTGTGTATCTCTACAGGGTGCCCACGGTGGGTCGGCCTACCCTGGGATTTTGGGTCGTCCCAGGCCCCGATTCCCCTCTATTCTGCTGCGCGCTTCCGATCTCTACTCGCCCCCAGCCGCCTGCCTCGCAGGCGACTTGCCGTCCCCAGACGGCATGACTCTAGAAGGAGACGCCGGACTAACAGGAGGCCAGGAGCCGCTCGCCCAACAGCGTCACCGCTGCCCGGGTGCGCCGCCGTGCCTACCTTCCCAGTCCGTTTAGGGCTTAAGCATGCAGCACCCACCAAGCCAACCCGATTTATCCTGAGATACGTCCTCAACACTCAGCACCCACTCCTCATCACCCATTTTCTAATTAATTCATTACTCATTAGGCAGGAGTGTCATTAGCATTTGTTGTGTGCTCAATGCTACTACACTTAATGGTTCAGATGTATTTTGGTAATCTTTAGTACCTCTAAAGTTCACAGTGTTTTCAAAATTCCGGCCCCCGAAACAGAAACTAGTCATTTTGGATTGTTGGTCGTAGTGACATTGACCCAGATTACTACTGCAAGCCAGGTTTGTTCACAATTTTACTTGTCATTCTTGCTCATTCGATATAATATCCAATTATTCACGTCGATTAGTTGCAAACAGTAAGTGCTAGACAAACTTCTTCATTCAGATTTTGGACGTTCTCTTATTCATACCATGCACATTACTTAATACTCCCTATATGTATGCTTGGTTTTGTGGATCTATAATCCAGTGTATGGTGAAGCAGCCCACATTTGCACCTTGTCATCTCCTGTTTTATCTTACTGATGTGGCTGATGATATGAACAACATGCCATGCACATTATCCAAAATAGATACAATGATTTTCTTTGCCCTTCATCTATGCTTGTTATGTTGACATGGTAATCCAGTAGTGTGGTGAAGCTCCCCGCATTATGAACAATGCCAAATTATGCTATTGATATTTTGAACTTACTCTTTATTTTCTAATTTGAAATTGGATAGAATTGACGGAACAGTTATCATCTTTGTTTATACACGTGCAAAACCTTTCATCTCTCTGCTTTGTTTCAGGGTGATATGCCTGATGGCATGCACAAATCTGCTGAAGGTTGTGAGACAAACCCAACCTATATTGCAGCAAAGAAGGCAAAACATCTTGAAGATAGCGAGACAACCCCAAAGTCTTGTCTTGATGCAGTGTTCAAGTTACTAGAGACTAACAGTCAGACAAGCTCACAGAATTTGTTGTCTAAATCAGTTCGATTTCTTCAGTCCCAAGTTCTAGTAGAAAGGCATTCTGCAACTCAACTTCGACTTGAAGTCCTATCTCTAAGAAAGATTGCGGAGAACACCAATGAGAACCTCATCTCTAAACAGCTACACCTGGAAGCTATGACCGACATGCTAGGCCGGTCTCACAGCCTTGCTCAGCAGCTTGCGCAGCAGTTCCCCCGCAAGGCTAACCTTTCTTGAACTGTCTTGGAAGTGGTCTCGGTTCAGTATTATTTTGTTACGCTGCAATGGTGCCTAGTTTTTGTAATCTGCTTCTTCGTTGCGCTTTATGATCACTGGTGGCGAACTTCGATGCCCAGTGGATGTAATATACCTTAAATCCTTTATTGTATAGTGTAGGTTTATTCTTAGTTACTATGTCGTAATTTCTTTATTGTATAGAGTAGGTTTGTTCTTAATTCCTACTAGTTACTGCCATCATTCGCTATCTGAAAAAAATCAGATGTAGTCGACCGGGCCGAAACATTTGACTCTAACGAGCCAGGTTTTTAGCGGGCCATAATTGGGCCGGCATGCGTCTTTCTTGGGCCCAAATGATCGGGGCCTTCACACATTGCACCAGGCCCAAACTTACACCGGCCTATATTTTAGTTGGGCCTTTTGTCGATCCAGCGCTTAGTTTGGCCCAGGTAGCGTTGGGCCATTAACAGGCTGAATATTGTACTAGTCTGTTACGGCCGAGATGAAACCACGGGCCTTTAGCAGGCCAAAATGCATGTTGGGCCTCAATTCTCACTAGTCGTCGACGGGCCTTCAGCAGGCCGAAATGTAGACCGGGCCGTTATGGGCCCAGTTAGCTCACGGGCCGTTACCAGGCCGAAACATATCTCGAGCCTTAGTTGGCCCACTGATATCATGGGCCTTTAAGAGGCCAAAAGCTTAGTACGAGCATCAATGGGCTGAATTACGTGACAGGCCTTTAACAGGCCCAGAGTCACGTTGGGCTTAATTGTTGCCACCTTTAGCATGAGTCGTTAGTGGGCCCGATGTCCCGTCGGACCATATATGGCCCATGGGCAGCACGGGCCATTCCCAGGCCGAAAGTCACACCGGGCTGAAATGGGCCCATGTCTACATCTGGCCTCTAACAGTTCAAAAGTCACTGGGCTGTAGTTGGGCACGAATATTCTGCGAACAATTAACATGCCAGATCTGGCTTCGGGCCGCAAATGGGCCCAAATATTGGGCGAACAATTAACGGGCCAGATCTGGCTTCGGGCCGTAAATGGGCCCAAATATTGGGCGAACAATTAACGGGCCAGATCTGGTTTCGGTCCGTAAATGGGCCTTTATTAAGTAGGCCATTATTGGGTTGGCCCACTAGTACCTGATTAAGATCTACGGGCCTTTGACTAGGCCGGCCTTTTTAACCTATATGGGCCTCTGTTGGGCCCAGCCACGTGTCGACGTACCATAGGCATGTCTGAAGGAAATATGCCCTAGAGGCAATAATAAAGTTATTATTTATTTCCTTATATCATGATAATTGTTTATTATTCATGCTAGAATTGTATTAACCGGAAACATAATACATGTGTGAATACATAGACAAACATAGTGTCACTAGTATGCCTCTAGTTGACTAGCTCGTTTATCAAAGATGGTTATGTTTCCTAGCCATGGACAAAAGAGTTGTCATTTGATTAACGGGATCACATCATTGGGAGAATGATGTGATTGACTTGACCCATTCCGTTAGCTTAGCACTTGATCGTTTAGTATGTTGCTATTGCTTTCTTCATGACTTATACATGTTCCTATGACTATGAGATTATGCAACTCCCGTTTACCGGAGGAACACTTTCTGTGCTACCAAACGTCACAACGTAACTGGGTGATTATAAAGGAGCTCTACAGGTGTCTCCAAAGGTACATGTTGGGTTCGCGTATTTCGAGATTAGGATTTGTCACTCTGATTGTCGGAGAGGTATCTCTGGGCCCTCTCGGTAATGCACATCACTATAAGCCTTGCAAGAAATGTGACTAATGAGTTAGTTGCAGATGATGTATTACAAAACGAGTAAAGAGACTTGCCGGTAACGAGATTGAACTAGGTATTGGATACCGACGATCGAATCTCGGGGAAGTAACATACCGATGACAAGGGGAACAACGCATGTTGTTATGCGGTTTGACTGATAAAGATCTTCGTAGAATATGTGGGATCCATATGAGCATCCAGGTTCCGCTATTGGTTATTGACCGAGAATAGTTCTAGGTCATGTCTACATAGTTCTCGAGCCCGTAGGGTCCGCACGCTTAATGTTACGATAAGAGTTATATTATGAGTTTATGAGTTTTGATATACCGAAGGAGTTCGAAGTCCCGGATGAGATCGGGGACATGCCGAGGAGTCTCAAAATGGTCGAGATGTAAAGATCAATATATTGGACGACTATATTCGGAGTTCAGAAAGGTTCCAAGTGATTCGGGTATTTTTCGGAGTACCGGAGAGTTACGGGAATTCGTCGGGGAGTATATGGGCCTTATTGGGCTTTAGGGGAAAGAGAGAGGAGAGGTTGGGCGCCCCCCCAAGGCCTAGTCCGAATTGGACTAGGGGGAGGGGCTGCGCCCCCTCCTTCCTTCTCTTCTCTTCCCCCTTTCCTTGACTCCTACTCCTACTACTTGGAAGGGGGGAATCCTACTCCCGATGGGAGTAGGACTCCTCCTTGGTGTGTCCTTGGCCGGCCGCCCCTCCCCCTTGGCTCCTTTATTTATGGGGGCAGGGGGGCACCCCATAACACACAAGTTGATCTTCGTGATCATTCCTTAGCCGTGTGCAGTGCCCCCCTCCACCATATTCCACCTCGGTCATATCATTGCGGTGCTTAGGCGAAGCCTTGCGTCGGTAGAACATCATCATTATCACCACGCCGTCGTGCTAACGGAACTCATCCCCGAAACCCTACTGGACCGGAGTCCGGGGATCGTCATCGAGCTGAACGTGTGCTGAACTCGGATGTGCCATACGTTCGGTGCTTGGATCAGTCAGATCGTGAATACGTACGACTACATCAACCGCGTTGTCATAACGCTTCCGCTTACGGTCTACGAGGGTACATGGACAACACTCTCCCCTCTTGTTGCTATGCATCACCATGATCTTGCATGTGCGTAGGAAATTTTTGAAATTACTACGTTCCCCAGCAGTGGCATCCGAGCCTAGGTTTTATGCGTTGATGTTATATGCACGAGTAGAACACAAGTGAGTTGTGGGCGATACAAGTCATACTGCTTACCAGCATGTCATACTTTGGTTCAGCGGTATTGTTGGATGAAGCGGCCTCGACCGACATTACGCGTACGCTTACGCGAGACTGGTTCTACCGACGTGCTTTGCACACAAGTGGCTAGCGGGTGTCTGTTTCTCCAACTTTAGTTGAACCGAGTGTCGCTACGCCCGGTCCTTGCGAAGGTTAAAACAGCACTAACTTGACGAACTATCGTTGGGGTTTTGATGCATAGGTAAGAACGGTTCTTGCTCAGCCTATAGCAGCCACGTAAAATTTGCAACAACAAAGTAGAGGACGTCTAACTTGTTTTTGCAGGGCATGTTGTGATGTGATATGGTCAAGACGTGATGCTATATTTTATTGTATGAGATGAGCATGTTTTGTAACCGAAGTTATCGGCAACTGGCAGGAGCCACATGGTTGTCGCTTTATTGTATGAAATGCAAACGCCCTGTAATTGCTTTACTTTATCACAAAGCGGTAGCGATAGTCGTAGAAGCAATAGATGGCGTAACGACAACGATGATACGATGGATATCAAGGTGTCGCGCCGGTGACGATGGTGATCACGACTGTGCTTCGGAGATGGAGATCACAAGCACAAGATGATGATGGCCATATCATATCACTTATATTGATTGCATGTGATGTTTATCCTTTATGCATCTTATCTTGCTTTGATTGACGGTAGCATTTTAAGATGATCTCTCACTAAAAATTATCAAGAAGTGTTCTCCCTGAGTATGCACCGTTGCGAAAGTTCTTCGTGCTGAGACACCACGTGATGATCGGGCGTGATAGGCTCTACGTTCAAATACAACGGGTGCAAAACAGTTGCACACGCGGAATACTCAGGTTAAACTTGACGAGCCTAGCATATAACAGATATGGCCTCGGAACACGGAGACCGAAAGGTCGAACGTGAATCATATAGTAGATATGATCAACATAGTGATGTTCACCATTGAAACTACTCCATCTCATGTGATGATCGGACATGGTTTAGTTGATTTGGATCACGTGATCACTTAGATGACTAGAGAGATATCTGTCTAAGTGGGAGTTCTTAAGTAATATGATTAATTGAACTTAAATTTATCATGAACTTAGTACCTGGTAGTATTTTGCAAATTATGTTGTAGATCAATAGCTTGCGTTGTTGCTTTCATATGTTTATTTTGATATGTTCCTAGAGAAAATTGTGTTTAAAATTGTTAGTAGCAATGATGCGGATTGGATCCGTGATCTGAGGTTTATCCTCATTCCTGCACACAAGAATTATGTCCTTAATGCACCGCTAGGTGACAGACCTATTGCAGGAGCAGATGCAGACGTTATGAACGTTTGGCTAGCTCAATATGATGACTACTTGATTGTTTAGTGCACCATGCTTAACGGCTTAGATTCGGGACTTCAAAGACGTTTTGAACGCCATGGACCATATGAGATGTTCGAGGAGTTGAAGTTAATATTTCAAGCAAATACCCGAGTTGAGAGATATGAAGTCTCCAACAAGTTCTATGGCTAAAAGATGGAGGAGAATCGCTCAACCAGTGAGCATGTGCTCAGATTGTCTGGGTACTACAATCGCTTGAATCAAGTGGGAGTTAATCTTCCAGATAAGATAGTGATTGACAGAGTTCTCTAGTCACCATCACCAAGTTAGTAGAACTTTGTGATGAACTATAGTATGCAAGGGATGACGAAAACGATTCCCGAGCTCTTCGTGATGTTGAAATCGACGAAGGTAGAAATCAAGAAAGAGCATCAAGTGTTGATGGTTGACAAGATCACTAGTTTCAAGTAAAGGGCAAAGGGAAAGAAAGGGAACTTCAACTAGAATGACAAGCAAGTTGTCACTCCCACGAAGAAGCCCAAAGCTGAACCAAAGCCTGAAACTGAGTGCTTACACTTCAAAGGAAATGGTCACTGGAAACGGAAATACCCTGAATATTTGGTGGATAAGAAGGATGGCAAACTGAACAAGGGTATATTTGATATACAGGTTATTGATGTGTACCTTACTAGTGTTTATAGACGATGTGTGTTGGAAGTGGTTCCAAGATTGATATGATCATCATCGCACACTCCCTATACTTTCGGGATTAGTGTTAAACCTAAATAAATGTTATTTGGCATTTGTGTTGAACATGAATATGATTTGATCATGTTTATTGCGATACAGTTACTCATTTAAAGTCAAAGAATAATTGTTGTTCTGTTTACATGAATAAAACCTTCGATGGTCATACACCCAATGAAAATAGTTTGTTGGATCTCAATCGTAGTGATACACATATTCATAATATTGATGCCAAAAGATGCAAAGTTAATAATGATAGTGCAACTTATTTGTGGCACTGCCGTTTGGGTCATATCGGTGTAAAGCACATGAAGAAACTCCATAAAGATGGATTTTCGAAATCACTTGGTTATGAATCATTTGATGCTTGTGAACCGTGCCTTTTGGGCAACATGACTAAAACTCCGTTCTCCGGAACAATGGAACGAGCTACTGACTTATTGGAAATGATACATACCGATGTATGTGATCCGATGAGTGTTAAGGCTCGTGGCAAGTATCGTTATTTTCTAACCTTCACAGATGATTTGAGAAGATATGGGTATATCTACTTGATGAAACATAAGTCTGAAATAGTTGAAAAGTTCAAAGAATTTCAGAGTGAAGTGGAAAAATCATCGTAACAAGAAAAATAAAGTTTCTACGATCTGATCATGGAGACGAATATTTGAGTTATGAGTTTGGTCTTCATTTGAAACAATGTGAAATAGTTTCGCAACTCACGCCATCTGGAACACCATAATGTAATGGTGTGTCCGAACGTCGTAGTCGTACTTTACTAGATATGGTGCGATCTATGATGTCTCTTATCGGTTTACCACTATCGTTTTGGGGTTATGCATTAGAGACAGCTGCATTCACGTTTAATAGAGCAACAACTAAATCCGTTGAGACGACACCATATGAACTATGGTTTAGCAGTAAACCTAAGCTGTCGTTTCTTAAAGCTTGGAGTTGCGATGCTTATATGAAAAAGGTTTTCAACCTGATAAGCTCGAACCCAAATCGGAGAAGTGTGTCTTCATAGAATACCCAAAGGTAACTATTGGGTACACCTTCTATCACAGATCCGAAGGCAAGTTATTCGTTGCTAAGATGGATCCTTTCTAGAGAAGAAGTTTCTCTCGAAAGAAGTGAGTGGGAGGAAAGTAGAACTTGATGAGCTAATTGTACCTTCTCCCTTATTGGAAAGTAGTTCATCACATAAATCAGTTCTAGTGATTCCTACACCAATTAGTGAGGAAGTTAATGATCATGATCATGAAACTTCAGATCAAGTTGCTACCAAACGTCGTATGTCTTACAGAGTAAGATCCGCACCAGAGTTGTACGGTAATCATGTTCTGGAAGTCATGTTACTAGACCATGATGAACCTATGAACTATGAGGAAGCGATGATGAGCCCAGATTCCACGAAATGGCTTGAGGCCATAAAATCTGAGATATGATCCATGTATGAGAACAAAGTATGGACTTTGATTGACTTGCTCGATGATCAGCAAGCCATGTTAAATAAATGGATCTTCAAGAGGAAGACACTGATAGTAGTGTTACTATCTACTAAGCTCGACTTGTTGCGAAAGGTTTTCAACAAGTTCAAGGTGTTGAATACGATGAGATTTTCTCACTCGTATCGAAGCTTAAGTCTGTCTGAATCATGTTAGCAATTGCCACATTTATGAAATCTGGCAAATGAATGTCAAAACTGCATTCCTTAATGGATTTATTAAAGAAGAGTTGTATATGATGCAACCAGAAAGTTTTTGTCAATCCTAAAGATGCTAACAAAGTGTGCAAGCTCCATCAATCCATCAATGGACTGGTGCAAGCATCTCGGAGTTGGAATATACGCTTTGATGAGTTGATCAAAGCATATGGTTTTATACGGACTTTTGGAAAGACCTGTATTTACAAGAAAGTGAGTGGGAGCACTACAGCATTTCTGATAAGTATATGTGAATGACATATTATTAATTGGAAATGATGTAGAATTTTCTGGAAACCATAAAGGAGTGTTTGAAAGAAGTTTTTCAAAGAAAGACCTCGGTGAAGCTGCTTACACATTGAGCATCAAAATCTATATAGATAGATCAAGACGCTTGATAAGTTTTTCAATAAGTACATACCTTGATAATTTTTTTGAAGTAGTTCAAAATGGAACAGTCAAAGAAAGAGTTCTTGCCTGTGCTGCAAGGTGTGAAGTTGAGTAAGACTCAAAACCCGACTATGGCAGAAAATAGAAAGAGAATGAAAATTCATTCCCTATGCCTCAGTCATAGGTTCTATAAAGTATGCTATGCTGTGAACCAGACCTATTGTATACCTTGCTCTGTGTTTGGCAAAGGAATACAATTTTGATCTAATAGTAGATCACTGGACAGTGGTCAAGAATATCCTTAGTGAGGACCAAGGAAATACTTCTTGATTATGGAGGTGATAAAAGAGCCCGTCGTAAAAAGTTACATCGGTGCAAGCTTTTACACCGATCCAGATGACTCTAAGTCTCAATCTGGATACATATTGAAAGTGGGAGCAATTAGCTAGAGTGGCTCCATGCAGAGCATTGTAGACATAGAATATTTGCAAAATACATACGACTCTGAATGTGACAGACCCGTAGACTAAACTTCTCTCACGAGCAAAACATGATCATACCTTAGTACTCTTTGGGTGTTAATCACATAGAGATGTGAACTAGATTATTGACTCTAGTAAACCCTTTGGGTGTTGATCACATGACGATGTGAACTATGGATGTTAATCATATACATATATGAATATTGGTGTTAAATCACTTGATGATGTCAACTAGATTATTGACTCTAGTGCAAGTGGGAGACTGAAGGAAATATGCCCTAGAGGCAATAATAAAGTTATTATTTATTTCCTTATATCATGATAAATGTTTATTATTCATGCTAGAATTGTATTAACCGAAAACATAATACATGTGTGAATACATAGACAAACATAGTGTCACTAGTATGCCTCTACTTGACTAGCTCGTTTATCAAAGATGGTTATGTTTCCTAGCCATGGACAAAAGAGTTGTCATTTGATTAACGAGATCACATCATTGGGAGAATGATGTGATTGACTTGACCCATTCCGTTAGCTTAGCACTTGATCGTTTAGTATGTTGCTATTGCTTTCTTCATGACTTATACATGTTCCTATGACTATGAGATTATGCAACTCCCGTTTACCGGAGGAACACTTTGTGTGCTACCAAACGTCACAACGTAACTGGGTGATTATAAGGGAGCTCTACAGGTGTCTCCGAAGGTACATGTTGGGTTGGCGTATTTCGAGATTAGGATTTGTCACTCCGATTGTCGGAGAGGTATCTCTGGGCCCTCTCGGTAATGCACATCACTATAAGCCTTGCAAGCAATGTGACTAATGAGTTAGTTGCAGATGATGTATTACGAAACGAGTAAAGAGACTTGCCGGTAATGAGATTGAACTAGGTATTGGATACCGACGATCGAATCTCAGGGAAGTAACATACCGGTGACAAGGGGAACAACGTATGTTGTTATGCGGTTTGACCGATAAAGATCTTCGTAGAATATGTGGGATCCAATATGAGCATCCAGGTTCCGCTATTGGTTATTGACCGAGAATAGTTCTAGGTCATGTCTACATAGTTCTCGAACCCGTAGGGTCCGCACGCTTAACGTTACGATGATAGTTATATTATGAGTTTATGAGTTTTGATATACCGAAGGAGTACGGAGTCCCGGATGAGATCGGGGACATGACGAGGAGTCTCGAAATGGTTGAGACGTAAAGATCGATATATTGGACGACTATATTCGGAGTTCGGAAAGGTTCCAAGTGATTCAGGTATTTTTTGGAGTACCGGAGAGTTACGGGAATTCGTCGGGGAGTATATGGGCCTTATTGGGCTTTAGGGGAAAGAGAGAGGAGAGGTTGGGTGCCCCCCAAGGCCTAGTCCTAATTGGACTAGGGGGAGGGGCTGCGCCCCCTCCTTCCTTCACTTCTCTTCCCCCTTTCCTTGACTCCTACTCCTATTACTTGGAAGGGGGGGAATCCTACTCCCGGTGGGAGTAGGACTCCTCCTTGGCTCCTTGGCCGGCCGCCACCTCCCCTTGGCTCCTTTATATATGGGGGCAGGGGGGCACCCCATAACACACAAGTTGATCTTCGTGATCGTTCCTTAGCCGTGTGCGGTGCCCCCCTCCACCATATTCCACCTCGGTCATATCGTTGCGGTGCTTAGGCGAAGCCCTGCATCGGTAGAACATCGTCATCGTCACCACGCCGTCGTGCTGACGGAAATCATCCCCGAAACCCTGCTGGATCGGAGTCCGGGGATTGTCATCGAGCTGAACATGTGCTAAACTCAGAGGTGCTGTACGTTCGGTGCTTGGATCGGTCGGATCGTGAAGACGTACGACTACATCAACCGTGTTATCATAACGCTTCCGCTTACGATCTACGAGGGTACGTGGACAACACTCTCCCCTCTCGTTGCTATGCATCACCATGATCTTGCATGTGCGTAGGAAATTTTTTAAATTACTACGTTCCCCAGCAATGTCTCCTCCAACGGACTGGCGACATCTGGCCCACTGACGAGCTGATAGGTGTTCCCTTCGGCCAATCAGAATTTTACGCGTGGAAATTTCCCATTGGTTGGGGCTGTTAATGGGTTATCGGATCCAAAATCCGACCCGATAGCTTAACGGTGTTCCGTTACGGTGGATGCAACATGTCGGTCACCCTTGACGAAAGAACTTTTGTGACGCGCGATTTATCGTCATGGAAGTGGACACTTCCGTGATGATAATTCTGGTAATGTCATGGAACACTTCTACGACAGCACAGGTATGACTATCTTGATTCTGTCATAAATTTGTCATGGATGTACATGCATGACAAAAAACGCGACCTACTGTGACAAACACGTATCATCACGGAAGTGTATTTTTTTTGTAATGTATGTTTGTTGAATGAGAGAGTAGATGGGTTGTTGCACTGCACAATGTCGATGGTGACACACACATATGTAACATACCTGACATTAACATGCTATGTATATGAGAGTATATAGTGAGGATGGTGACAAGGCTGGGGCTAGAGCGCAGAATGAAGAGCGGGCTGACCCGTTGAACCGGTTTCTCATTAGTTGTGTATCCCCCTCCCCGCTCCTCTCCTCCCCACCCCGATGCCCGGCGGCGGCTTGGGGGCTAGCCCGGCGGGGGGTCGCCATGAAGCGAAGCAGCGGCAGGCTAGCGTCCAACCCAACGGTGGGTATGTCGACTATGGACAAGGTGAAATTTCGTCTCCCTCCTAGCGAATGGCTCCAGGGAAGGTGTGATAATTGCTTGCAATGAGGATTTTGAGATCACAAGTGATCCATCTGCAGCTGGGGACTTTTCAGTCTCGGGAACGACCAGATGCGGAGCCAATGGGTAGTGTTGGTCCATCTCCAGCGTTTATGGACCACAATTGGAAGAGGAGAAGATCCAGTTCATTGATGAATTGCAGAGGATCAAGTTTCAAATGCTGCCGCGGTGGATGATCCTCGGAGATTTTAATTTGATCAGCAGGGCAAGTGATAAGAGCATTAACAATTTAAACTTGAGAATGATGGGGTGGTTTAGGGCTGCCGTTGAGGAGATGGAGCTGATTGATTTCCCGTTGTTGGGAAGGAGATTCACATGGTCAAATGAACGGGGAATGTTACTCACACGAAGATTGATAGAATCATGGTGACAAATGACTGGGAGGCCAGTTTCCCTCAATATCAGATGTCGCCAGCCTCCACTAATATTTCTGATCACTGCCCCATCGTGCTGAAGAAGATGGAGTGCTCGTATTATAAGGCCTTCTGCTTTGAGAACCATTGGCTTAAGTGCACTAATTTTCAGGGGGTGGTTCAAGTGGCATGGAATAGAGAGGTGAAATCTAATGACCCTATTCGGGTCTTGCACATCAAGCTATCCAGAACCACGCAGGCTCTGCGTCTATGGAACAAGAAAAAGGTGCGATGGGCCAGTTTCATGTCGAGCTTGGCGAGTGAAGTGATCTTCAGGCTTGATCTAGCGCAAGAGGAAAGGGATCTGTCCGCTGAGGAGAGGAGGATGCGTGCTCTGCTGAAAGCCAAGCTATTGGGTCTAGCGGCTATCGAGAGAGCTAAATGGAGGCAGAAATCGAGGATTGCTAAGATAAGAGAAGGAGATGCAAACACTAGGTTTTTCAAATCAGAGCTAGTAGAAGGCACCGCCAGAATCATATGCCAAGGTTGAACGGAAGGGACGGAATGGTGACTGATCACGAGGGGAAGGCTTAGATCCTGTTCGATAGATTCAAAGGCATTATGGGCACACCTTTCTTGAGGACCACAAAACTGAATTAGGAGGCCATGGGAATGCCAAGGTGAGATCTACGGCACTTAGACGACCCCTTCACCAAGAAGGAGCTGCACGCGGCTGTTACTGAGATACACGGTGAGAAGGCACCATGGCCAGACGTGTTCACGGGCATGTTTTTCAAGCATTGTTGGTAGCTGATTAAGGAGGACCTCCTTGCCGCGGTGAATTGTGTTCACTCACTCCATGGACACAACTGGAAGGTGCTAGATACGGCAAATATAGTGCTGCTGCCCAAGAAGGACGATGCTTAGGAGGCAGGTGACTTTAGGCTGGTGAGTCTAATGCACAGTGTTCCAAAAATTGTTAGCAAGATGTTGGCTTCCCGGCTGGTTCCTAAGATCAAGGGGCTTGTCACAAATAATCAGAGCGCCTTCATAAGAGGAAGGGCTATTCAAGACAACTTCATGTACGTCAAAAACGTGATCAAGGCTGCTCATTCCACAAATTCGTCCTTGGTGTTCCTGAAGCTTGACGTCGCCAAGGCTTTTGATTTGGTAAGTTGGGGATACCTGATGGAGGTCCTAGAGGCGATGGGGTTTGGTCAGAGATGGCTTAACATGATTTCACTGATTTTGTCCTCCACATCATCAATGGTGCTTTTAAACGGGATACCGACTTACCTTTTGTTCACTTGCGATGGCTTCGACAGGGTGACCCTTTGTCCCCGTTGATATTCATCATTACCATGGAACCATTGTGGTGGATCCTATCGATGGTTGCAGAGCGAAATATCCTATCACCGTTGAGATCTCGGATTGCCCGCTTCCGATCCAGTTTCTACGCTGATGACGCGGCTCTATTCATCAAGCCCTCCATGGATGATTTCCTTGTTGTTCAAGCCATTCTCAAGATCTTCGGTAATGCTTCTGGTCTGTCCACTAATATCAGCAAAACGGTGGCGTATCCCATTGCCTGTCATGGAATTGAACTGGAACCCATGCTGGCTGTTTTTGGTGGGACGCAAGGGGCTCTCACATGTACATATCTGGGACTGCCTCTAGGTGTCAGGAAGCCCAGGAGGGCCGAGGTGCAGCCGATGCTGGATAAGATGGCGGGAAAGCTCTCGCCTAGGAAAGGCAGATTGCTGAACAGGATGGGGAGGCTGGTTTACATCAACTCAGTGGTTACTAGCTCTGCCTTTTACTTCTTAACAGCTTTCCAACCGGATAAATGGTTCATTAGAGAGGTGGACAAGCTCAGTAGAAATTTCCTATGGGAAATTGAAGAGCAACTGGAGGCAAGTGTCTTGTAAACTGGAAGCGGGCCTACTCCCCCAAGATTGTTGGTGGGTTAGGTATCAAGAACATCGAATATTTCAGGCGGGCCTTGCGCTTTAGATGGGAATGGTTCAGATGGTTTGACGTCGATCGACCGTGGAAAGGATCTCCTACCCCATGTGACGCCATTGATAGACAGTTGTTCTCGAGCTTCTCCTCTATTCAGTTGGGTAATGGTTGGCTTGCGCTGTTCTGGATGGATAGATGGATGCATGGGAAGGCCCCTTATATGATTGCACCGGAGATTTTCAAGTTGGCGCGTTTCAAGAAAATTACTGTCAAAGAAGCTTTGACAAACGACGGATGGATGCAAGGGCTGCAAAGAATGAACAACGAGGAGCAGCTAGCGCAATTTGTCGGAATTTGGGAGGAGGTTCAGCTGGTGAGCCCTTCAGAAGCAAAGGATGTGATCAGCGGGTCACTCACAGCAAACGGCTCCTACTCTGCGAGCTCTACGTATGGTATCTAGTTTGCGGCCAGGATCGAGCAGCCGGATCTTGAGAGAATATGGAGATGCAAGATGGAGGGGAAGGTCAAATTTTACCTTTGGTTGCTCCTGCAGAACAGGACTTGGACGGCCGATAGACTAATAGCGCGGAATTGGCCGCATAATGATCGGTGCAAGTTGTGTGATCAAGAGCCCGAATCAGCAGAGCATTTGACGCCGGGGTGTTCTTTTGCAAAGGAGATATGGTTCCACTTCCAGGGATCTAACAGCAGGATGTGGCATATTGCGTCTTCGGCTAGCTCGATCACAGATTGGTGGAGAAGACTATGCTCCCGACGCGGTCCGGTGAGCAAGGTGCAGGAGGATATCACGTTGGCAGCCTACATTGCATGGCACCTGTGGAAGGAACGCAACAGGAGGATCTTTCAATAGAAGGAATTGATTGTGTTCATGTTGGCTGATTTAATTAGAGATGATGTAAAATTATACTATGAGGCGAATGGTCAGGGTCAGGTTATTGCATAAAGCCTACCCTGTGAGTAACATCGAGTGTTTTTGAGCAGTTTCTCTCCTATCGAGGGGCCTATCCCAGAAGGATCTTGTACTGTTTGTTTTTCCTCTCTTCTACTATAATGCAAAAGCAGAGCTCCTGCTATTCCCTTCAAAAAAAAGAAATAAAAACTGAAGCATCTTAGTGAAAAATGAGGCACGAATCCCCACGGGCATGGTAAAAAAATAGTCTCCTAAAGAGGTAAAAAAATAGTCTGTTGAAGTAGGAGCAACTGGAATTGTGGATTGGGAGGCCCCGATTATGCGAGAGCATTCGCAACATCCCACTTGAGCTAGTGATTGTGCTGGAATTTTTTCTATTTTGGGCCAGCCCAATAGCAGTTTCAGAAATTCCTAATAAATCCTAGAGGCCCACGCAGCCCGTTCGTGCAAGGCAAGAGGTGGAACTAAAGTTTAGTCCCACAGTGCTAGTTTAGAGAGAGTTGGACCTTGATACGTCCATTTTGCATCATGCTTTTATATCAATATTTATTGCATTATGGGCTGTTATTACACGTTATGTCACAATACTTATGCCTATTCTCTCTTATTTTACAAGGTTTACATGAAGAGGGAGAATGTCGTCAGTTGGGATTCTGGGCTGGAAAAGGAGCAAATATTAGAGACCTATTCTGCACATCTCCAAAAGTCCTAAAACTCCACGAAAGTCATTTTTGGATTTAATAAAAAATAATGAGTGAAGAAAGTACCAGAGGTGGCCCACACCCTGGCGACGAGGGTGGGGGCGCGCCACGAGACTCCGCCGCCACGAGACAGAACCTTGGCGAAACCAATCTAGGGCTCCGACGGATCTGTTCTGCCGGGGAAACATCCCTCCGGGAGGGGGAGATCATCACCATCCTTATCACTATTGTCATCACCATCGATCCTCTCATCGGGAGGCGGTCAATCTCCATCAACATCTTCACCAGCACCATCTCCTCTCAAACCCTAGTTCATCTCATGTATCCAATCTTTGTTTCAAAACCTCAGATTGGTACCTGTGGGTCACTATTAGTGTTGATTACTCCTTATAGTTGATGCTAGTTGGTTTATTCGGTGGAAGATCATATGTTCAGATCCTTAATGCATATTTATACTCCTCTAATTATGAACATGAATATGATTTGTAAGTAGTTACGTTTGTTCCTGAGGACATGGAAGAAGTCTTGCTATAAGTAGTCATGTGAATTTGGTATTCGTTCGATATTTTGATGAGATGTATGTTGTCTTTCCTCTAGTAGTGTTATGTGAACAGCGACTACATGACACTTCACCATTGTTTGGGGCTAGAGGAATACATTGGGAAGTAATAAGTAGATGATAGGTTGCTAGAGTGACAGAAGCTTAAACCCTAGTTTATGCGTTGCTTCGTAAGGGGCTGATTTGGATCCATATGTTTCATGATATGGTTAGGTTTACCTTAATACTTCTTTTATAGTTGCGGATGCTTGCAATAGGGGTTAATTATAAGTGGGATGCTTGTCCAAGAAAGCGCATTACCCAAGCACCGGTCCACCCACATATCAAATTATCAAAGTAACGAACGTGAATCATATGAGCGTGATGAAAACTAGCTTGGCGATAATTCCCATGTGTCCTCGCGAGCGTTTTTCTCTATATAAGAATTTGTCCAGGCTTTTCCTTTTCTACGAAAAGGATTGGGCCACCTTGCTTCACTTTATTTACTTCCATTGCTTGTTACCCGTTACGAATTACCTTATCACAAAACTATCTGTTACCGATAATTTCAGTGCTTGCAGAGAATACCTTACTGAAAACCACTTGTCATTTCCTTCTGCTCCTCGTTGGGTTCGACACTCTTACTTATCGAAAGGACTACGATAGATCCCCTACACTTGTGGGTCATCAAGACTCTATTCTGACGCCGTTGCCGGGGAGTGAAGCGTCTTTGGTAAGTGGAACTTGGTAAGGAAAGATTTATATAGTGTGCTCAAATTTATTGTCACTTGTTACTATGGAACATAATCCTTTGAGGGGCTTGTTCGGGGTATCTTCACCCCAACCAGTAGAGCAAAGAGTTTCTCCTCAACCTACTGAACCTACTAAAAATATTTACTTTGAATTTCCTTAGGGTATGATAGAGAAATTGCTAGCCAGTGCTTTTACAGGAGATGGAACATTGCATCCCGATTTGCACTTAATCTATGTGGAGGAAGTTTGTGGATTATTTAAGCTTGCGGGTATGCCCGATGATGTTGTCAAGAAGAAGGTCTTCCCTTTATCTTTGAAGGGAGATGCATTGACATGGCTTAGGCTATGTGATGATATGGGATCATGGAACTGTAAACGATTGAGATTGGAATTTCACCAGAAGTTTTATCCTATGCATCTTGTTCATCGTGATCGTAATTATATATATAATTTTTGTCCAAGCGAAGGAGAAAGCATCTCTCAAGCTTGGGGGAGGCTTAAGTCAATGTTATATTCATGCCCCAATCATGAGCTCTTAAGAGAAATGATTATTAAAAAAATTATGCTCGGCTTTCTCTCAACAATCACTCCATGCTCGATACTTCTTGTGCTGGGTCTTTTATGATGAAGACAATTGTATTCAAATGGGATTTATTGGAAAGAATTAAACGCAACTCTGAAGATTGGGATCTCGATGAAGGTAAGGAGTCAGGTATGACACCTAAGTTTGATTGTAATAAATCTTTTATGGATACCAATGTCTTCCGTGAATTTAGCACTAAATATGGACTTGACTCTGAGATAGTAGCTTCCTTCTGTGAATCATTTGCTACTCATGTTGACCTCCCTAAGGAGAAGTGGTTTAAATATAATCCTCCCACTGAAGTAAAAGTAACTGCACCTATTAAAGTTGAAGAAAATATTATCACTTATAATGATCCTATTATTCCTACTACTTATATTGATAAACCACCTTTCCCTGTTAGGATAAAAGATCATGCTAAAGCTTCAACTGTGGTTCGTAAGAGTAATACTAGAACATATACACCAGCTGAGCAAATTAAAGTTGAACCTAGTATTGCTATGGTTAAAGATCTCTTGGTTGATAATATTGATGGGCATGTTATTTATTTCTGTGATGCAACTGCTAGAATTGCTAGACCCGATGCTAAGAAACATAGACCTGTTGTAGGCATGCATGTTATTTCTGTTAAAATAGGGGATCATTGTTATCATGGCTTATGTGATATGGGTGCTAGTGCTAGTGCAATACCTCATACCTTATACAAAGAAATTATGCATGATATTGCACCTGCTGAGATAGAAGACATAGATGTTACAATTAAGCTTGCCAATGGAGATACTATTTCACCAATTAGGATTGTTAGAGATGTTTAAGTCTTGTGTGGGAAAGTTAAATATCCTGCTAATTTTCTTGTTCTTGGTTCCCCATAAGATGACTTTTGTCCCATTATATTTGGAAGACCCTTCTTGAATACTATTAATGCTAAGATAGATTGCGAAAAGGATGTTGTTACTATTGGTTTGGGGGATATGTCTCATGAGTTTAATTTTGCTAAATTTCATAGACAACCCCATGATAAAGAATTACCTAGTAAGGATGAAATTATTGGTCTTGCTTCTATTGTCATGCCTCCTAATGATCCTTTAGAACAATATTTGCTAGACCATGAAAATGATATGTTCATGAATGAAAGAAGGGAAATAGATGAAATATTCTTTAAACAGGGACCTATTTTGAAACACAACTTGCCTGTTGAAATTCTAGGGGATCCTCCTCCACCCAAGGGTGATCCCGTGTTCGAGCTTAAACCATTACCAGATACACTTAAATATGCTTATCTTGACGAAAAGAAGATATATCCTGTTATTATTAGTGCGAACCTTTCAGAACAGGAAGAGGAGAGATTATTGAAAACTCTGAAGAAGCACCGTGCTGCTATTGGTTATACTCTTAATGATCTTAAGGGCATTATTCCCACTCTATGCCAACACAAAATAAATTTGGAGGAAGACGCTAAGCCAGTTATTGATCACCAATGTTGGTTAAATCCTAAGATGAAAGAAGTGGTAAGAAATGAAATACTAAAGATCCTAGAGGCAGGTATAATTTATCCCGTTGCTGATAGTCAGTGGGTAAGTCCTGTCCATTGTATCCCTAAGAAGGGAGGTATTACTGTTGTTCCTAATGATAAAGATGAATTGATCCCACAAAGAATTGTTACAGGTTATAGGATGGTAATTGATTTCCGCAAACTAAATAAAGCTACTAAAAAGGATCATTACCCCTTACCTTTTATTGATCAAATGCTAGAAAGATATCCAAATATACACATTTTTGCTTTCTAGACGGTTACTCTGGTTTCTCCCAAATACCCGTGTCAGCAGAGGATCAAGAAAAGACCACTTTTACTTGCCCTTTCTATACTTTTTCTTATAGACATATGCCTTTTGGTTTATGTAATGCACCTGCTACCTTTCAAAGATGCATGATGGCTATATTCTCTGATTTTTGTGAAAAGATTTGTGAGGTATTCATGGATGATTTCTCCGTTTATGGTTCTTCTTTTGATGATTGCTTGAGCAACCTTGATCGAGTTTTGAAGAGATGCGAAGATACTAGTTGAGGGAGTCCTGGATTAGGGGGGGGGGTCTAGATGGCCACACTATGACCTTTGGCCGGACTCCCGGACTATGAAGATACAAGATGGAAGACTTCGTCCCGTGTCCGGATAGGACTTTCCTTGGCGTGGAAGGCAAGCTTGGCGATACAATATGTAGATCTCCTCCCATTGTAACTGACTCTGTGTAACCCTAGCCCTCTCCGGTGTCTATATAAACCGGAGAGTTTTAGTCCATAGGACGAACAACAATCATACCATAGGCTAGCTTCTAGGGTTTAGCCTCTCTGATCTCATGGTAGATCAACTCTTGTACTACCCATATCATCAATATTAATCAAGCAGGAGTAGGGTTTTACCTCCATCTAGAGGGCCCGAACCTGGGTAAAAACATCGTGTCCCTTGTCTCCTGTTACCATCCGCCTAGACGCACAGTTCGGGACCCCCTACCTGAGATCCGCCGGTTTTGACATCGACATTGGTGCTTTCATTGAGAGTTCCTCTGTGTTGTCACCTTTAGGCCCGATGGCTTCTTCGATCATCAACCACGACACAGTCCAGGGTAAGACTTTTCTCCCCGGACAGATCTTCGTGTTCGGCGGCTTCGCATTGCGGACCAATTCGCTTGGCCGTCTGGAGCAGATTGAAAGCTACGCCCCTGGCCATCAGGTCAGGTTTGGAAGTTTAAACTACACGGCTGACATCAGTGGGGACTTGATCTTCGACGGATTCGAGCCACGGCCGAGCGTGCCGCACTGTCACGATGGGCATGATCTAGCTCTACCGCCGGACAGCGCCCAGAGCGCCGCTCAGGTGTCTGCTCCGACCCTTAGCTCGGAGCCAACCGCGCTAGTCAGGGACGGACGGTTGGACGCTGCCCCAGGAGCCGCAATCTCTATGGCGATCGAGCCGAATACCAGCCTAGTCCTTTGTGAGGCCTGTGACTCCAAGGTGCCAGACTCCTTTCCGGACTCCGAATCTCCCACACCCCTTCCGATCGAACCCAATTGGGCTCTGATCACGGAGTTCACCGCCGCGGACGTCTTTCAGCACTCGCCCTTTGGCAACATACTGAATTCACTAAAGTCCCTCTCTTTGTCAGGAGAGCCCTGGCCGAACTATGGTCAGCAAGGTTGGGATGCGGACGACGAAGAAATTCGAAACCCACCCACCACCCACTTTGTAGCCACTGTCGACGATTTAACCGACATGCTCGACCTCGACTTCGAAGACATCGACGGTATGGACGCCGATGAAGGAGACGAACAAGAACCAGCACCTGTAGGGCACTGGACAACCACCTCATCACACGATGTATGCATGGTGGACACACGTAAAAGAAACGACGACGAGGATCAAAAGGGCGCGACGAGGGATCGTCCCTCGAAAAGCAATCAAAGCGGCGGCGTAAGCACCGCGCCAAACCCCACCTCGACAGAGACCCAGCCATAGAGCAGGGTGAACCGCCGGACAACGAACATGCCGTCGAGCAACCGTCCGAACAGGGCAACTTGGATGAACAAACCAAACAACCCGTCCCCGGCGAATACAATAGTCCGAACGACCTCACGTCGAACAAGTTGCTGGAGCAGAAGAACCTCCACCAAAGGCTCGTCACCACTGCGCGTAGCCTGAAAAAGCAGAAGCGGAAGCTCAAAACAGCGGAAGATGCACTCAGAATCAGATGGGGCAAAGTACTCAGCACCGCACACAGGTACGGTGACAGTCACCACACAAAGAGCTATCCGAAGCGAAAATTACTACCGGAATTTGATGAGGAGGCCTTAGAGCCCCCACAGTCAAAAAACAAGGAAGCCACCAGGTCAGATAGATGACCCCACGACCGACATCGAGCGAGAAAGGGCGCCGCACTCAATCCGGCACGTGATCCGCACAAGGATTCGCATCAAAAATACGGCCCAACCAGATCTATCTACGGGCCAAGAAAGCAAGCTCTAGTAAGCAATGCAACACAACAAATATGCGAACATCGCGGCACACCCAAATATAGGGGCGCCGCGCATCCCCTATGTTTCACCGATGAGGTGCTGGACCATGAATTTCCAGCGAGAATCAAGCCCGTAAACATAGAGGCATATGACGGAACAACAGACCCTGGAGTCTGGATTGAGGATTATATCCTCCACATACACATGGCTAGAGGAGATGACCTCCACGCCATAAAATACTTACCCCTCAAGCTCAAAGGGCCAGCCCGGCATTGGCTTAAAAGCCTTCCCAAAAATACCATAGGAAGTTGGGAAGAGCTCGAGGATGCTTTTCGGACAAACTCTCAAGGGACCTATGTCCGACCTCCAGATGCAGACGATCTAAGTCATATAACTCAACAACCCGGAGAGTCAGCCCGGAAACTCTGGAACATATTTCTTACTAAAAAGAATCAGATAGTCGACTGACCGGACGCTGAAGCCCTAGCAGCTTTCAAACATAGCGTCCGAGACGAATGGTTCGCCAGACACCTCGGCCAAGAAAAGCCAAGAACAATGGCCGCATTGACAAGCCTCATGACCCGCTTTTGCGCAGGAGAGGATAGCTGGTTGGCAAGAAGCAGCACCAGCGACCCAAGTACATCCGAACTCAGAGATGGAAACAAGAAACCGCACTGTAGCAAGGAACAGCGCCGGATCAAGGATAACAGCCCGAAGAGCACGGCAGTCAACGCCAGATTCAAAAGCTCTCGGCAAAATCATAAAAAGCCGCCCCCAAAGATGACAGTGACGATCTATCTAACCTCAACAAAATCTTGGACAAAATATGTCAAATCCACAGTACCCCCGGGAGGCCGGCAAACCATACACACAGAGATTGTTGGGTCTTCAAGCAATCCGGCAAACTCAACGCCGAACACAAGGGGCTCGACATACCAAGCGATGATGACGGCGAATCCCATAAGCAGAACACTGGAGAACAAAAGAAGTTCCCACAAGAAGTCAAAACAGTAAATTCACTTCATGTGACAAAAGGAAAAAACATATTGGCGCCTACGGAGATACGCGCCATACGGCCTGTCCCAGAGGAATCCAGCCACTGGTTGTTACAACCAATCACCTTTGACCATCAGGATTACTCTAGAGGTATCCGAAACGCAGGCCGGACTGCCTTGGTCTTAGAACCGATAATTGACGGACTCCACTTTACACAAGTCCTAATGGACGGCGGCAGTGACCTAAACCTACTATATTAGGACACAATCCGCAAAATGGGGTTAGACCCAGCAATAATCCGCCATGGCAACACTTCCTTTAAAGGGGTCACGCCAGGCCCAGATACCCATTATATGGGTTCCCTCTCGTTAGAAGTTATGTCCCCCCCCCCCCGACAACTTCCGAATCGAAATGCTAACCTTCCACATCGCCCCATTCATAAGTCGCCATCAAGCGCTACTGGGATGCAAAGCTTTCGCCCGCTTTAACGCAATACCGCATTATGCATCCCTTACACTCAAAATGCCCGATCCATGAGGCATCATCTCATTAAAGGGAAATATCAAGTGTTCCCCGAGCACGAAGGATGGTGCGACCGCCTCGACAGCCGCACACCTACCCAGCTTTACTACTTAGAGCACCTACAAAGGTCATTAAAGACCCCGGACATGGCTCGACGAATCTGGCGTAAACATGCAAAGGCTTCATAGCCGCATAACCCTGTACAAGGGGCTCCGCACGACAATAAAGCTCAATCCTATCAATGTTTTTGTATTATGCTTTGTTTATTTTAACATAGATTTCTCGCAATATTGATTTTCCACTAAGTTCCTCTCTTTTGCACACGAACGTCGTGCTACACCCGTCCAGGATACGGCACAACGGAGACACAGGCGCAGACGTGCAGCAGGGACCCATTTCAAGGATTCTTTTCAGATTAAGACCCTATGTAAACCTTTTTCACTGTCTCTTGTTGATAACATCCCCCGGTTTTTGCTATACCCGAGGAGGAGGCTGGCGTCTTGGCATGTGGCCACGCCAGAACTTTGCGTGTACCTGGACACAGGGGCTTTTTTACCAAGGGCTTTTGTTCGGCCCGTCTTCATAAAGACTGAATACCTTAGGGAGTGTTCGGCGTCGCGAGTTTGGCCTTATATGCATCAGCTCCGAATCATGTCTTTGGTCAAATGTTGGGTTTGCCTGGCTCCTATGTTTTGCTGCCTTACGTTCCGCTCTATCGGCTAAGGCGGCACCAGGAGAACTACTGCGATTGTGCCCTGGTTCGGCCAGGTGAGCACCTCAGTAGAGAAAGCCGAAAACTGACTATCATGATCTAGCGAGAGACTGGTCAACCACTCGATGACTTGCCGGAATCTTTAGGATTCCTCCGCATTAACGAAGGGTCATTTCCCGGTCAGGCACACACGCGCCCCAAATTCGGGCGAGCGCGGTGCCCCTAGGGGTTATTCAGTAGCCCCACTGTCAAACTCCTATGGCTAAGTGAAAGTGATAAAGCATTATAGTCTGGTTGCCTAGTTCGCTGCGCTATCACCTCCTTTATAGGACCAAGACGTTGGATCAAGTGTGAAAAGGCGCCTTTTCCGAACACCCCCACATTATATGTGTGGGGGCTGAAGCCAACGACTGCCATCTTTCAGGTTATATACACATATACATTAACGGCCGCACAGGAGGCGTTATAATTCTTGAAAGCACAAGTATAAAAGCTTTTACATCCTATCAAAAATATTGTTTTACAATAGCACATGTTATTTGAACACAACATCCTTCGAGCACTGCGTCTCTATTAAACGAGCACCCTGTAGAACTTCCTCAAAGTAGTGCTTGGCAGGTACTCAGCTTTCGTCCGAATCCCAGGATGCAACAACAGTGGCCTTCATATCCGCCCAGTATGTCTTGACACGGGCAAGAGCCATCTGTGCACCCTCTATGCACGCTGACCTCTTCATTGCATCAACATGCGGCACCGAACCAAGGAACTGCTGCACCAAGCTAAAATAACTCTTCGGCTCTGGCTCTTCCGACCACAGACGACTCGTGACGTACCTCATAGTGAGTCCAGAAAACCTGTTCAGCTCCGCCCAAGCGGCCAAACGGTCGCACACCAAAAGTTGGCGCTCTGGATTATGGAATTGCGACCAAAACAGTTCTTCCAATTTATGGTCATCCAGACCCTGGAAGTGTTCGGTCGCGTCCGCGGCACTTGCCACCAAATCCAGATAAGTGTTCGCCGCACTCCACTTCCGGTCCAACGAAGCATACTTAGGATCCCCGAACTTCATCCGTAGCATATAGGGCTTTCCAGCCGCGATATCTCCGGCCTGACGTAGCTCCTCCTTCATAGCTCTCATTGCAGAGCGAGTGTGCTTGGCCTCGATAGTGACCTTTTCTAGGTCCTTCTGCGCCACCCTATCTTCTTCTTCACGAAGCTTACAATGGTCGGCAGCATCCTTTAATTTTACAGCCATCTCGGCCATTTCCTTCTTGCTCTGGCAGTGAGCAGCCTGTTCGGCTTTTAGCTCTTCAGCCGCTTTAATGGCAGCCGCATCACTCTTCCTCGCTTGCTCCTTGGCTCGGGCAAGTTCCGCCTGAAGGTTCTCCATGGCAGCGGCACCATCTGCATTAAGCACATATGTTATAAGGCACGAGCATCAAGATCTTCTTATCAAATGTCTTTGAAGACATTACATACCTTGTGCCTCATCTAGCCGCTCATTTACAAGCGCGATGTCGGCATCTGCTACATCAAGTTGCCGCTTTAGCTCGGCAGATTCATCAGTCCGGCTAGCCACTGAACGCCTCGCCACCTACATAGGAAAGGCGACATATTATACCTGGGATTATGATCCTCTGTATGCCGTCATTTTTGACAACACACAGAGTCTCAGGGGCTACAATTTATACAGGGCGCATTTTATATATGCGGCTCTGTCAAAAGGTACATCTTTTCGCGTACCTCAAAACCTGTCAGTAAACTCCTGGCGGCCTCGTACAGTCCGCTTTCCGCGGATGAAATCCTTCTAATCACCGTGTTCATCAACACACGGTGTTCTTCTGAGATAGATGCTCGCCTGAGCGGATCCTGCAGCCCCTCCGACCGTGCACCTAAAGGTGCTGGACTAGTCCGACGACCTTTTTCAAAGTCCAGATTTGGAGAAATCCTCCGAGACGACACCTCGGGGTCACCAGCCTCGCAAGATGGTACAGCTGGGGGAGGCGTTTCTCTCTCCATCATCTCTGGACGGAGATCCCTGGAGGATGAGCTCTGCTGAGAAGGGTTCAGATCCGAACTGCAAGGTAAAATTTTGGTTATCTTCCTCAGAAAGAAAACAGGGATATCACTCATTTTAAAACCCCCCTCTTTACTTACGGCTCATTGGAGAGCTGATCCCCTTGGGGCAGAATGCAGCCGGAGCACTCTCCGGTGCCGGACCCTCTGACGAAGATTTCTTCCCCCGCTTTGAGGCGATCGCCTTCGGGTTTTCAGAGGCATTCCTCTTCTTTCCCTGGATAGAGGAGTTCCCGATTCCTCGCTTCCTGACAGCCTCCTTCGTGGAGGTGGTAGCTTCCTTGTTCCCCTCTTTGCCTTCTTCAAAAGGCGCAATCTCCCGCATCCTGGTCAATACAGGATCCGGCGTGATCTCAGGGAGGGGGGCCGGACACCTGATAAGCCTTGCTTTCGCTATCCACTCTTGTTTAAAGGATAGCTCTTTTAAGGGCAGTTTTATGATAAATATACGGATGGCGTGTCCGGGTATGGGGCTACTTACTTGAGTATCCGGGTGATTGCAGCTCAGGCTTGCATCCTCGGACAAGTCCGGACACCTTGCTTGTGATCCGAAAAACAATTTGTACATCTCCACGGGCGTCTTGCCCATAAAGTGTTGGAGAGCTCGTGGCCCTTTCGGATTAAATTCCCACAGGCGGAGGGGGCGATGTTTGCAGGGCAGTATGCGGCGAATTAGCATAACCTGCGCCGCTACGACCAAATTGATGTCTCTCTCTCGGAGATCTTGAATACAGCCCTGCAGCAAGGGCACGTCCTTGGACGGCCCCCAGTTAAGTCCTTTATTGACCCATGACGCTAGCCGTGGGGGGGGACCCGAGCGAAAAGCAGGCGGCGTCACCCATGTGGTGCCCCTGGGGGCTGTGATGTAGAACCACTCTCGTTGCCATAATCCGAACTCCTCTTGGAAAGAGCCCTCGGGCCATGGAGGATCGGCAATCTTGCTTATAATTGCACCTCCGTACTCAGCGTGCTGCCCCTCGATCATCTTCGGTTCTACCTTGAAGGTTTTAAGCCACAGCCCGGAGTGAGGAGTAACGTGGAGGAAGGCCTCGCACACGACAATGAACGATGAAATTTGGAGGATGGACTCTGGATCTAAGTCGTCAAATTCTAGCCCGTAATAAAACATGAGCCCCCTCACGAAGGGATCAATCAGGAAGCCTAGCCCCCGAAGGAAGTGAGATGTGAACACCACGCTCTCACCGGGCTGGGGAGTGGGAATAGCCTGCCCTTGAGCAGGCAGCCTATGCGGGATTTCACCGGTCAGGTACCTGGCATCTCTCAGCTTTCGCATGTCTTCCTCCGTAACAAAGGAAGGCATCCACCGGCCTTGGAGGTCGGAGCCGGACATCATCGAAGGTCCGAAGTGCCTGGATCTGGAGCTTTGGGTGTTGGAACTCAAGGCAAGAGGCGGGCTTGATTGGATTGAAAAAGAGGAGGTGAGCCTTGGTCTCTTTATAAAGAGGTTGAAAACCAAGAGCCCTCCCCGTGAACGTTTGGGACTTACCTTCGATTAAAGAAGTCGTACCGATGGCGTGGTTGGGTTATCCACACCCATATTGATGAGAATCCCGAGAATCCCGGAATAAGGGGACACGATCCCTGCTTTGACAAGACATGCCAAAGAAACCGCCTCGCTAAACACGCTGAGGTGGGACAGTAAAACGATTCGAATAAAGGTTTGGCTGTGGCATGACGTCACGCTACGGAATACGTCAGCAGATTAGATGTGTGCAGATATTATTATCTCTATGGTGGTGTGTAGAGCTTATTTTACAAAGCCGGACACTATCCTTGTGTTCAACACCTTCTATGAAGTATTCGTAGGAGGAATCCGCCTTGCAATGCCGAAGACAATTTGCGCGCAGGACTCGTCGTCATTGAAGCCTGGTTCAGGGGCTACTGAGGGAGTCCTGGATTAGGGGGGGTCCGGATGGCCGGACTATGACCTTTGGCCGGACTCCTGGACTATGAAGATACAAGATGGAAGACTTCGTCCCGTGTCCGGATAGGACTTTCCTTGGCGTGGAAGGCAAGCTTGGCGATACAATATGTAGATCTCCTCCCATTGTAACCGACTCTGTGTAACCCTAGCCCTCTCCGGTGTCTATATAAACCGGAGAGTTTTAGTCCATAGGACGAACAACAATCATACCATAGGCTAGCTTCTAGGGTTTAGCCTCACTGATCTCGTGGTAGATCAACTCTTGTACTACCCATATCATCAATATTAATCTAGCAGGAGTAGGGTTTTACCTCCATCGAGAGGGCCCGAACCTGGCTAAAAACATCGTGTCCCTTATCTCCTGTTACCATCCGCCTAAACGCACAGTTCGGGACCCCCTACCCGAGATCCGTCGGTTTTGACACTGACACTAGTCTTGTCTTGAATTGGGAGAAGTGCCACTTTATGGTTAATGAAGGCATCGTCTTGGGGCATAAAATTTGTGAAAGTGGTATTGAAGTTGATAAAGCTAAGATTGATGCTATCGAAAAGATGCCGTGTCCCAAGGACATTATAGGTATAAGAAGTTTCCTTGGTCATGCCGGTTTTTATAGGATGTTCATTAAAGACTAATCTAAAATTTCTAGGCCTCTGACTAATCTATTACAAAAAGATATTCCTTTGGTCTTCAATGATGATTGTGTAGAAGCATTTGAAATACTTAAGAAAGCTTTGATTTCTGCACCTATTGTTCAGCCACCTAATTGGAATTTACCCTTTGAAATTATGTGTGATGCTAGTCATTATGCTGTAGGTGTTATTCTAGGACAGAGAGTTGATAAGAAATTAAATGTTATTCAATATGCTAGTAAAGCTCTAGACAATGCCCAGAGAAATTAGACAACTACTCAAAAAGAATTTTTAGTAGTTGTATTTGCGTGTGATAAATTCAGGCCTTATATTGTTGATTCCAAAATAACTATTCACACTGATCATGCTGCTATTAAATATCTTATGGAAAAGAAAGATGCTAAACCTAGACTTATTAGATAGGTTATCTTACTACAAGAATTTGATTTGCATATTATTGATAGAAAGGGAGCTGAGAACCCCGTTGCAGACAACTTGTCTAGGTTAGAGAATGTTCTTGATGACCCACTACCTATTGATGATAGCTTTCCTGATGAACAATTAGGTGTCATAAATGCTTCTCGTAGTTCTCCATGGTATGCTGATTATGCTAATTACATTGTTGATAAACTCATACCACCTAGTTTCACATACCAGCAAAAGAAAAAGTGTTTCTATGATTTAAGACATTACTTCTGGGATGACCCACACCTTTATAAAGAAGGGGTAGATGGTGTTATTAGACGTTGTGTACCTGAGAATGAACAGGAACAGATCCTACGCAAGTGTCCCTCCGAGGCATATGGAGGACACCACACTGGAGACAGAACTGCACATAAGGTATTGCAATCCGGTTTTTATTGGCCTACTCTCTTCAAAGATGTTCGTAAGTTTGTCCTGTCTTGTGATGAATGTCAAAGAATTGGTAATATTAGTAGACGTCAAGAAATGCCTATGAATTATTCTCTTGTCAAAGAAGTGTTTCCTTCCTCTAATGGGTATACACATATTTTAGGGTTGTTGATTACGTTACTAAGTGGGTAGAAGCTATTCCAACTAGTAGTGCTGATCATAACACCTCTATTAAGATGCTTAAAGAAGTTATTTTTCCGAGGTTTGGAGTCCCTGGATACTTAATGACTGATGGTGGTTCACATTTTATTCATGGTGCTTTCTGTAAAATGCTTGCAAAGTATGACATTAATCATAGAATTTCCTCTCCATATCACCCACAGTCTAGTGGTCAAGTAGAATTGAGTAATAGAGAGCTTAAATTAATTTTGCAAAAGACTGTTAACAGATCTATAAAGAATTGGTCCAAGAAACTTGATGATGCATTATTGGCTTATAGAACTGCATATAAAAATCCTATGGGTATGACTCTGTATAAAATGGTCTATGGGAAAGCATGTCACTTACCTCTCGAACTAGAACATAAGGCATACTGGGCTATTAAAGAGCTCAATTATGATTTTAAACTTGCCGGTGAGAAGAGGTTATTTGACATTAGCTCACTTGATGAATGGAGAACTCAAGCCTATGAGAATGCCAAACTGTTTAAGGAAAAAGTTAAAAGATGGCATGACAAAAGGATACAAAAGCATGAGTTTAATGTAGGTGATTATGTGTTGTGATACAACTCTTGTTTGAGATTTTTTACAGGAAAACTTCTCTCTAAATGGGAAGGTCCTTACATTATCGAGGAGGTCTATCGTTCCGGTGCCATAAAAATTAACGACTTCGAAGGCACAAATCCAAAGGTGGTGAACGGTCAAAGGATCAAACATTATATCTCTTCAAGTTCTTCAATAAAGTGGATGTGCCTTGGGTATCTTTAATTTGGGACACTTATTATGCTTCGTCACCACCCCAAAGCACACAGATCTGTGGTTCTTTTTGGTGGCGTGATATCATGCGCTTATATCCCAAATTCTGCAAGCTAGCTGTTCCACAAGTTCATGCTGGTGACACGGTGCTCTTTTGGCTTGACCGTTGGCAGCTGGGAAATCGTGTTGTCCTGTTGCACGACTATTTTCCGAGGCTTCATTCTTTTGCTGTGGATGATGCAATCACAGTTAAGGACTTTATTGAACAGCCTGATATCTTGGATCATTTCCATTTGCCTCTTTCGCAGGAGGCCTTCTCAGAATTCACACAATTACAGGCCCTCCTGCCTTTGATCAATCTGGATGGTGAGAGCAAGGACATTTGGAAGTGGCCTTCAAAGTCTGGAGTCTTTAGGGAAAAGATATATTATGACTCTTGCTTCTCACACCTAGTGGTTGATCCCATATTCAAGTGGATTTGGAAGTGTGCATGCATGCTAAAGCTAAAAGTTTTTGGTTGGCTTCTGTTAATGGATCGTTTGAACACCAGGGATATGTTGCAACGTCGGCAATGGATCATCCAGGATGATACTTGTGTGCTATGCAACCTTGCACAACATGAGGATCGGGCTCACCTTTTCTTTGCTTGCAATTTTAGCCAACGGGTTTGGAACTATCTTGGGATTTCTTGGATTGTTCAACCGAACCAAACCACATATGATATGGCTCAAGCAGTTAGGAAGGATTTTGGTCACCCTTTCTTCTCTGAGGTTATTTTCACTGCTACTTGGAATATTTGGATAAAAGGAATGGGAATATCTTCAGAAACGAACAACCCTCATTTAGAGTTTGGAGAAGAAACTTTATACATGACATCTCTCTTCTATCTCATAGGATTAGATGTAAATATAAAGATAGTCTTTGTTCTTGGATTGCTAACCTTACTTAGTCTTTCTCTTGTAAGTATATTTACTTTTCTTTGTACATTTGTAAAGTTGTAACTTCTACTATTATTATTTAAAAAAAGGGATGTGAGGATGTTGCCTTGCAGTACATAGTCAAAAAAACATTATATCTCATGTAATCCCATAAATGTTGAAACTAATGTGATTGAAACCGTAACCCCAGAGGAATACATAAGGGACACTTTCCAGAATGTTTCAGACTCTGAAAAGGAATAGGTATGAGGTACGGTAAGTAAACCGACTCCAAAACAGTTCTAATAGCATTTTTTCTCCATTTTGGAATATTTAAGAAAATAGGAAAATAAGTAGTCCGGGAAGGACACGAGGCGTCCATGAGGGTGGAGGGAGCCCCCCTGCCTCGTGGGCACCTCGTGTGCTCTCCGGACTCCGTTTTCTTGCACGACACTTCTTTTGGTCGGTAAAAATTCATTATATAATCTCCCGAAGGTTTTGACCACCGTATCACGCAAATATCCTCTGTCTTTGTTTCGAGCTGTTTTTCCTGGCAGATCTAGATTTCCATGACGTCTCCAAGCTCCCCCAAGGATAAGTTTTTCGAGAAGGTCATCAACCCTACCTCGCTGAGGTGCTGCATCACCCTCAAACCATTGAGATGCATGAGGGGGTTCTACACATCCGCGATGTTGAGGGACCAAGGAGGACCGGAAGCGTGGAGACAAAACTTGAAGCAATGGAACAACAAGTGTTCAAGTGCCAAGGGATGGTGGAACGCGGACTCAACTCCAACCACATGATGATCGCGGAGTTCACCAACAATCACAAGCTGGAAGCCAAGAACATCGGGGAATCCATCTTCAAGCTTCATGAGAAAATTGAGCACCTCCAAGCCCAGATCTATGACCTGCAAAACCAAAACTGTGAGTATTGATATAGATTCAAGAGAATGAGTTTGGCTATAGATTTGAGGATCCTGGAGACTCGATCATCCTTCTATGATGGTGAGCCCATGCCTTGGAAGACGGACGACAAGCCTACATCATCAACAACTCCATAATCGCCACTTCCGAAGAGGGAGACATAAACACTTGGGTATGGGCACTCCCCTTGGCAACTTCCAAGCTTGGGGGAGGTGCCCCGGTATCGTATCACCATCACACCCCTATCATTAACGTTTTTCTTAGTTCGTTCCTTTTAGAAATATCTTGGTCTAGTAGAATAAAGCTTTTGGTATGATCTAGTTTTTAGTTTTTCCTTATGATCCTTCTATGTAATCGAGTCTGTGAGCTATATATAATAAAGATTAGTGTTGAGTCAAGGGCTTTGCTATCTTGTTATGATCTTGAGGGAATAAAAGAAAGAATAAAAAGAAATAAAGAGATCATATTGATCTTATGGAGAGTAATGACTTCACATATAAAGAGTATCATGAATAAAAGTTGTTGAGAGTTGACAAACATAGTTTTGGTCATCGTTGCAATTAATAGGAAGTAATAAAGAAATAGAGGTTATCACATATAAATACACTATCTTGGACATCTTTTATGATTGTGAGCACTCATTAAAGTATGACATGCTAAAGAGTTGATGTCGGACAAGGAAGACAACATAATGGGTTATGTTTTCTTATATTTGAAATAAAGTATATTGTCATGGATCATACAACATGTTGAGCTTGCCTTTCCCTCTCATGCTAGCCAAACTCTTTGCACCAAGTAAAGATACTACTCGTGCTTCCAATTATCCTTAAACCCAGTTTTGCCATGAGAGTCCACCATATCTACCTATGGATTGTGTAAGATCCTTCAAGTAAGTTGGCATGTTGCATGCAATAAAAATTGCTTTCTAAATATGTATGACTTATTAGTGTGGAAGAAAATAAGCTTTATACGATCTTTTGATATGGAAGTAATAAAAGCGACGAACTGCATAATAAAGGTTCGTATCACAAGTGGCAATATAAAGTGACGTTCTTTTGCATTAAGATTTCGTGCTTCCAACCATAAAAGCACATGACAACCTCTGCTTCCCTCTGTGAAGGGCTTATCTTTTACTTTCGTCTTATACTTTATGCAAGAGTCATGGTGATCTTCACCTCTCCTTTTTACATTTTATCCTTTGGCAAGCACCTCGTGTTCGAAATATCCTGATATATATATATATATATATATATATATATATACATATATCCAATTGAATGTAAGTTAGCATGAACTATTATTGTCGACATTGCCCTTGAGGTAAAAGGTTGGGAGGCAACACCATAAGCCCCTATCTTTCTCTGTGTCCGATTAAAACATCATACCCATAAGTATTGCGTGAGTGTTAGAAATTGTGGAAGACTAAATGATAGTTGAGTATGTGGACTTGCTGAAAAGCTCTTATGTTGACTCTTTCCAATGTTATGATAAATTGCAATTGCTTCAATGACCAAGATCATAATTGGTTGTTCTCAATGAAGTTTCTGATTCATACTTGACATTGTGAATAGATTGTTACTTGAGCGTAAGAAATCATATGACAATATATATATATATATATGTTGTTGTTATAAGAATGATCATGATGGCCTCATGTCCATATTTTATTTTTATCAACACCTCTATCTCTAAACATTTGGACATATTTTTCGATTTCGGCTCCCGCTTGAGGATAAGCGAGGTCTAAGCTTGGGGGAGTTGATACGTCCATTTTGCATCATGCTTTTATATTGATATTTATTGCATTATGGGCTGTTATTACACATTATGTCACAATACTTATGCCTATTCTCTCTTATTTTACAAGGTTTACATGAAGAGGGAGAATGCCGTCAGCTGGGATTCTTGGCTGGAAAAGGAGCAAATATTAGAGACCTATTCTGCACATCTCCAAAAGTCCTGAAACTCCACGAAAGTAATTTTTGGATTTAATAAAAAATAATGAGTGAAGAAAGTACCAGAGGGGGCCCACACCATGGCCACGAGGGTGGGGGGCCCCTGGAAACCTTCCAGTGACCATCTTCTGCTATATGAAGTCTTTTACCCCGGAAAAAATCATAAGCAAGATTTCGGGACGAGACTCCGCCGCCATGAGGCGGAACCTTGGCGGAACCAATCTAGGGCTCTGCTAGAGCTGTTCTACTGGGGAAACATCCCTCCAGGAGGGGGAAATCATCACCATCATCATCACCATCGATCCCCTCATCCGGAGGGGGTCAATCTCCATCAACATCTTCACCAGCACCATCTCCTCTCAAACTCTAGTTCATATCTTGTATCCAATCTTTGTCTCAAAAACTCGGATTGGTACCTGTGGGTCACTAGTAGTGTTGATTACTCCTTATAGTTGATGCTAGTTGGTTTATTCGGTGAAAGATCATATGTTCAGATCCTTAATGCATATTTATACTCCTCTGATTATGAACATGAATATGATTTGTGAGTAGTTACGTTTGTTCCTGAGGACATGGGAGAAGTCTTGCTATAAGTAGTCATATGAATTTGGTATTCGTTCGATATTTTGATGAGATGTATGTTGTCTTTCCTCTAGTGGTGTTATGTGAACATCGACTACATGACACTTCACCATTGTTTGGGCCTATAGGAAGACATTGGGAAGTAATAAGTAGATGATGGGTTGCTAGAGTGACAGAAGCTTAAACCCTAGTTTATGCATTGCTTCGTAAGGGGATGATTTGGATCCATATGTTTCATGATATGGTTAGGTTTACCTTAATACTTATTTTGTAGTTGCGGATGCTTGCAACAGGGGTTAATCATAAGTGGGATGCTTGTCCAAGAAAGGGTAGTACCAAGCACCGGTCCACCCACATATCAAATTATCAAAGTAACGAACGTGAATCATATGAGCGTGATGAAAACTAGCTTGACGATAATTCCCATGTGTCCTCGGGAGCGCTTTTCTCTATATAAGAATTTGTCCTGGCTTTTCCTTTGCTACAAAAAGTATTGCGCCACCTTGCTGCACTTTATTTACTTTCATTGCTTGTTACCCGTTACGAATTACTTTATCACAAAACTATCTATTATCGATAATTTCTGTGCTTGTAGAGAATACCTTACTGAAAACCACTTGTCATTTCCTTCTGCTCCTCGTTGGGTTTGACACTCTTACTTATCGAAAGGACTATGGTAGATCCCCTACACTTGTGGGTCATCAAGACTCTTTTTTGGCACTATTTCCGGGGAGTGAAGCGCCTTTGGTAAGTAGAACTTTGTAAGGAAAGATTTATATAGTGTGCTGAAATTTACTGTCACTTGTTACTATGGAACATAATCCTTTGAGGGGCTTGTTAGGGGTATCTTCACCCCGACCAGTAGAGCAAAGAGTTGCTCCTCAACCTACTGAACCTACTGAAAATATTTACTTTGAATTTCCTTCACGTATGATAGAGAAACTGCTAGCTAATCCTTTTACAGGAGATGGAACATTGCATCCCGATTTGCACTTAATCTATGTGGATGAAGTTTGTGGATTATTTAAGCTTGCAGGTATGCCCAATGATGTTGTCAAGAAAAATGTCTTCCTTTTATCTTTTAAGGGAGATGCATTGACATGGTTTAGGCTATGTGATGATATGGGATCATGGAACTATAAACGATTGAAATTGGAATTTCACCAAAAGTTTTATCCTATGCATCTTGTTCATCGTGATCGTAATTATATATATAATTTTTGGCCTCGCGTAGGAGAAAGCATCACTCAAGCTTAGGGTAGGCTTAAGTCAATGTTATATTCATGCCCCAATCATGATCTCTCAAGAGAAATGATTATTCAAAAAATTTATGCTCGGCTTTCTCTCAACAATCGCTCCATGCTCGATACTTCTTGTGCTTGGTCTTTTATGATGAAGACTATTGAATTCAAATGGGATTTATTGCAAAGAATTAAATGCAACTCTGAAGATTGGGATTTATGAGGGAGGTTCTTTCCCGACATGTATGAGCATGAGAACAAGAGGGGCATCCACGCGCGCTCCTCCTCCGTCGTCCGCCTCGCCATGCCATGCCTCGTCATGACGCGACGTGACGCGACGCGGGTTGCGGGAATGAGCCGAGCCGATGTCTAAATTTTTTCCATGCATGATGGGTATACAAACGGTCACATGGGAGCTAAAACGTTTTTGCTGTAGTGGCGATTGAATACGAACGGCGCACCTCTTCGCCTACCGCCTATTCGCTTCGTCTCCCTTTGTTGCTTCACCTCCCGTCGCAGCCTGTTCGCCTCTCTCTCCTGTGCCTATATAAGAGAGGTCGCTCCTCTCTTGAGAGACACGTCAGAAAGACCATCTCCCTCTCGCCACCAAGTTCCTTAGCACTGCGCTACTGCCACGTTCTTCCCCATCCGACTACTGACTCCTTCATCACGGACTCCGACGACTACTTCCCCGAAGACAACTTCTTCCCCGACGTCGACAACCTCCTCGACGACATGGTTGTCGAGGACACCGACCCAAAGTCTAGTGCTACCGCTACTCCTAATGTCCCGTACGTGTTCTTACTCTTTCAGTTAGAGGTCCTGCAATAGTTCCTTGTTCTAGTGTTTGCCCTAGATATGTTAGGCTCTACTTCATATATGCTGCTTGCTCTAGATATGTTTGCCTATAGTTCATATGTGAAGATACTATTTACCTTCTCTCTGTCAGATTGCATGACTTACTTTATCCCTGCTATATTAGTCATGCTTTATCTAGTATTTATGTTAGTAAAATTATTCGGTAAATTGCTCATATTTCCAACAATCCAAAAACCTTATTATATGCAATTTACCCCAAGTGGTTTTGCTGCATCCATGAGACCTCCTATGTTTGAGGGTATCCATTATAAGAGGTGGCGCGTGAGAGACATTCTATGGTTTCAAACCATCAGATGATATGACGCCACTCTTGGCAAACCTGAAGGAGAGCATGATGCTCAATAGGCACAAGCTTTTTAGAAAATGGATACTCTGTTTAAGGCTACTCTCTTGAGTGTTCTTGGTGAGAACATAGTTGATGCTTATGCATCAATTGATAATTGAAAATATATGTGGGACGCACTCGAGGCCAAGTTTGGGGTCTTGGATGCTGGCTCTGAGCTGTACATCATGGAGAAATTCTATGATTACAGGATGACTGAAGAGCGCTCCGTGGTTGAGCAAGCTCATGAGATACAGTCATTTGCTAGAGAACTTTAGCACTTCAATTGTATCCTACCGGACAAGTTTATTGCTGGAGGTGTTGATGACCCACAAGTATAGGGGATCTATCATAGTCCTTTCGAAAGTAAGAGTGTCGAACCCAACGAGGAGCAGAAGGAAATGATAAGAAGTTTTCAGCAAGGTATTCTCTGCAAGTACTGAAATAAGTGGTAACAGATAGTTGTGTGATAAGATAAATTGTAACGAGCAACAAGTAACAAAAGTAAATAAAGTGCAAAAAGGTGGCCCAATCCTTTTTGTAGCAAAGGACAAGCCTGGACAAACTCTTATAATAGGAAAAGCGCTCCCGAGGACACATGGGAATATCGTCAAGCTAGTTTTCATCACGCTCATATGATTTGCGTTCGGTACTTTGATAATTTGATATGTGGGTGGACCGGTGCTTGGGTGCTGTTCTTACTTGAACAAGCATCCCACTTATGATTAACCTCTATTGCAAGCATCTGCAACTACAACAAAAGTATTAAGGTAAACCTAACCATAGCATGAAACATATGGATCCAAATCAGCCACTTATGAAGCAACGCATAAACTAGGGTTTAAGCTTCTGTCACTCTAGCAACCCATCATCTACTTATTACTTCCCAATGCCTTCCTCTAGGCCCAAATAATGGTGAAGTGTTATGTAGTCGACGTTCACATAACACCACACTACTAGGAAAAGGGCTATAGATGGGATTGACACTAATGGCGCACCAGAAAGATGGTGCGCCATTAGTATATACTAATGGCGCACCACAATCTGATGCGCCATTAGAGTTTAAACTACTAATGGCGCACCATGCTACGGGTGCGCCATTAGTATCAAATTTTCTTTTAACTAGTGCGCCTCTCCAAACATACTAATGGCGCATCCGGGCAAAGTGCGCCATTAGTAGTTGTAACTACTAATGGCGCACCAGGCAGCAGGTGCGCCATTAGTATAGAATTTTTTTTTGAACTAGTGCGCCTATCCAAACATACTAATGGCGCATCCTGCCCAAGTGCGCCATTAGTAGTTGTAACTACTAATGGCGCACCAGGCAGTGGGTGCGCCATTAGTATAGAATTTTTTTTTGAACTAGTGCGCCTATCCAAACATACTAATGGCGCATCCTGCTTAAGTGCGCCATTAGTAGTTGTAACTACTAATGGCGCACCATGCAAGAGGTGCGCCATTAGTAAGTGGGCAGCAACAAGATATTTGGGACAGCCTCTCCTACCCACACACTCACTTTCTCCCCACTTCATTCTCTCCACCTCCTCCTTGTCTCGGGTGCCTCCTCTTTTTCACCTCATTTCCACCATAGATTCATTCAAATTAAGTGGTTAAATTACCTTGTTTTAATAGGTAAGTAAGGGGGGAAGCTATATTTAGGTTGTTCTCCTTACAACAATGTGCACATGCACTTTTTACGGCCTAGCTAGATCTATGTATGTTCGTGGTGTTGCATA
Organism: Triticum aestivum; assembly: GCF_018294505.1. NCBI lineage: Eukaryota > Viridiplantae > Streptophyta > Magnoliopsida > Poales > Poaceae > Triticum > Triticum aestivum. The sequence goes on from NC_057795.1 coordinate 580,090,098, forward strand.
TGTTTGTGGTGTTGCATATGTGTTTGTGTTTGGAGGTGTACCGGTATTTGATATGCGATAGTTGCCAATATTTTGCCGGAATGTTGATTCATTTCCGTTTCGGCGAGAATTTTGGCATTAAGCATTCTTTTTGGTCCTATTTTTAGGGAAAGTCATGCCAAATTTTTGTTTGGTTCTAAAATATCGTTTTGCTCTACCCCGCAGGCGACCATGGTCCGCACGATGACCGAAGGCATCATGAATAGGTTTTTGAGGTCCGCGAAGGCCGAGATGCTTCAAAAGAACGAGACGGAGATAAGATGTCCGTGTCGAAGATGCAAGCTGAAGAGCCTTATTGCGGACCCGGATTCCGGGCAGGTGCGGGACCACCTGCTGTTGCGTGGTTTCATGGATGGCTATCGGTGGCAAGGTGATGAAGATGACTACGAAGTCGTCCATGCGGGCCGGGCAAGAAATGAGGAAGGGCAGCAAGACAACCACCGCGGCTCGGGCGGGCGAGAAGACGAAGAATCCCCAGGAGATGATCACGACTGTGATGCTGTACACAGTCATCATGTAGAAGATGCAGGACATGATGATGAGGAAGATGCCGGAGCAGGCGACGGGCATGATCATGAAGATGATGATGCCGGCGGAGCAGACGACGCTGGACCATCGATGGGCTGGGTGCAGGACCCTCATATTCAAGAGCTGCTTCTCAAGCAGACGGATAACGCAAGAGCTGCCGCCCGAGAGAAAGCCAAGATGGATCAACTTGAGTTAGACGCGGTTACTCCATTGTATGAAGGATGCAGGCCCGAGGATACCCGCCTGAAAGTAACGCTCATGGCCCTGGAGATGAAGGTAAAACACAAAATGACCGACGCATGCTTCGACGAGAACATGTCATTCTGGCACGAACGTCTTCCCAAGGGGAACAAGTGCCCGACCAGTTTGGAGGAGGCGAAGAAAATCGTGTGTCCTCTGGATTTACCGCACGTGAAATACCATGTGTGCATGAACAATTGCATCATTTATCGGGACGAGCACGCGGAGTCTACAATATGTCCGGTGTGCGGTGTCACTCGATACAAGAAGAGGAAGAAAGCTCCTCGAAAAGTGGTGTGGTACTTTCCGATCACTCCTCGTCTGCAGCGGTATTTCGCGGATCCTAAGGTAGCAAAGCTCCTGCGTTGGCACGCGGATAGGGAGGAGAAGAAGCGAGAAGATGACGCAAATGATCCGGAGATAGATAAAAAAGACAAGATGCTGAGTCACCCTAAGGATGCGAGCCAGTGGCAAGCATTGAACTTCGAATACCCAGAATTTGGGAACGATCCAAGGAACATCGTGCTGGGCGCGAGCACCGATGGAGTCAATCCGTTTGGCAGCCAGAGAAGCACACATAGCACCTGGCCTGTGTTTGTGTGGATGTACAACCTTCCCCCCTGGTTGTGCATGAAGAGGAAGTACATTCACATGAGTATGCTAATTGAAGGGCCGAAACAACCAGGGAACGACATCAATCTGTATCTGGGGCTGCTGAAAGAGGAGCTTGACACGCTGTGGAAAACGCCAGCCAATACGTGGGACGCCGCAGAGAAAGAATATTTCCCTATGAGAGCCGCACTGCTCACGACGGTGCACGACTATCTCGGTTACGGATATCTTGCGGGGCAGGTAGTCCACGGATTTTCTGGATGCGTAAGGTGCATGGATGACACAACGTATCGCCAGCTAGATAGAGATCCCGGGTCTTCGAAAACCGTGTTCATGGGACATCGAAGGTGGCTTCGCGACGATGACCCGTGGAGGAAACGCAAGGATCTGTTCGATGGTGAAACCGAACCCCGAAAACGCCCGTGTACGAGGAGCGGCGAGGAAATAGACAAGCTGTTGAAAAATTGGAAAGACTGCCCACTGCCGGGAAAGAAGCAAAAGGCGCCAGAGCCGGGAAAGAAGCGAAAGGCGCCAGAGCCGCTGCTGAAGGTATGGAAAACGAGGTCTGTTTTCTGGGACTTGCCGTACTGGAAGATCCACCGTGTGCCTCACAGCCTTGATGTCATGCATATCACGAAGAACGTGTGCGAGAGTCTGCTTGGTACCCTGCTCAACATGCCAGAGAGGACCAAAGATGGGCCGAAAGCAAGGGCAGACTTGAAATCAATGGGCATCAGGCAGGAGCTTCACGCTATATATGATGATGATGATGATGATGATGATGATGATGATGATGATGATGATGATGATGAGGCGAAGCAGGACACAGAAAGTCGTCGCAAAGGCAAAAAGGCCAAGAAGACCGGAAATGACTACCCTCCCGCGTGCTTCACTCTAAGTCAGGAGGAGATCGAGCAGTTTTTCACCTGCCTCCTAGGAGTAAAACTTCCTTACGGTTACGCGGGGAAGATAAGCAGATACCTAGACCCAGCGAAGCAGAAGTTCAGCGGGATGAAGTCTCACGACTGTCACGTGCTGATGACGCAGATACTTCCAGTTGCAATCCGTGGGATCATGGACGCGCACGTCCGTGAAACGCTATTTGGCCTATGCAACTTCTTCGACGTCATCTCTCGGAAGTCGATTGGCGTGAGGCAACTCAGAAGGCTACAGGAAGAGATCGTGGTGATACTATGCGAGCTTGAGATGTACTTCCCGCCCGCATTCTTCGACGTTATGGTGCATCTGCTGGTCCATATAGTGGAGGATATCATCCAACTCGGGCCGACGTTCCTGCACAGCATGATGCCGTTCGAAAGGATGAATGGTGTCATCAAAGGATACGTTCGCAACATGTCACGTCCAGAAGGAAGCATAGCCAGGGGCTTTCTGACCGAAGAGTGCATCTCCTACTGCACGAATTATCTAGGCATCGAGAACCCCGTTGGTCTGCCCGTCAACAGGCACCTCGGCAGGCTCGCTGGATGGGGTCACCGTGAGGGTCGCCGCGAAATGCATGTCGACTTCGAGGGTCGACTCGCCGACTTTGAAAGAGCAAACCTAGTCGCGCTACAACACATAGACGTGGTCGATCCTTGGGTGGTAGAGCACAAAACCTTTATTAAAAAGACGTACAATGACCGAGGCCAACAGAGGACGGACGGAGATACACTCAAAGAGCACAACTCATGTTTCACGCGTTGGTTCAAGCATAAGCTTCTGTCGTACCCTTTACATGAGGATTCTTCCGCGGAAGAACAACTCATATTCGCCTTGTCACAGGGCGCCGAGCACAACCTGATGACCTATGAGGCGTACGATATCAACGGCTACACATTCTACACCGAGGCCAAGGACATGAAGAGCGATGGTTATCAGAACTCCGGGGTAACGATGGAATCCTACACCGGTAACGACAAGGACAGATACTACGGAAGGATCGAGGAGATCTGGGAGCTGAGCTACGCTGGAGAGAAGGTCCCGATGTTCCGTGTCAGATGGGCCAAGAACGTCATAAAAGAAGACCGGTATTTCACCACCATGGTTATACCCGAAGCCAAATCCAAGACCGCGGGCGCAAACGTCACCGCGAAAAATGAGCCATGGGTACTGGCTTCCCAAGTGGACCAATGCTTCTTCATTACCGACCCGCCAAAGCCCAGTCGTGTTGTCGTGAGGAGAGGCAAAAGGAAGATCATCGGAATGGATGGAGTAGCCAATGAGCAAGACTTCGACAAGTACGGCGACCCGAGGATCGAACATGACGACGATGATGAAGTAGCAGCATACACCACAAGAAGAAGCAGGACCACCCTACCTAAAGGACGTCCGTTCCACAGAAGAACTCCATTTGCGAAAAAGAAGGGCAAGAAGATTGTGAACAGATAGCTAGCTAAGATCGATTGTATTTAAATCGTAGCCTTCATTTCTCGATTGTATTTCATGGGTACTTTTTGAACTATCATGAATATTTTTAAATTTCATGGACACTCGATCTCGATCCCCCTCCATCTCGATCGCTATCCCACCTCGCCAGATCCGGCCCCCCTCGCCGCCGAGCACCCCCCAGTCCACCGGCCGCCGCCGCCGACCCCCCGCACCCTCGATTCCCCTACTCAACCGCCGCCGCCGACCCCCCGCACCCCGCGCACCGTCTTATAAAAAAATTAGTATCAAACAGCTTTTTAAATGCTACTGTCTTATAAAAAAATATTACTGTTATTATTTAAACAAGTTTGAACATATTTAAACATAAATAAGTATCAAACAGCTTTTTAAATGCTAAAAAAAAATTTGTGGAGCCTGGGAGTCGAACCCAGGACCTCTCGATCCCCCCTCCATCTCGATCGCTATCCCACCTCGCCAGATCCGGCCCCCCTCGCCGCCGAGCACCCCCCCCAGTCCACCGGCCGCCGCCGCCGACCCCCCGCACCCTCGATTCCCCTACTCAACCGCCGCCGCCGACCCCCCCGCACCCCGCGCACCGTCTTATAAAAAAATTAGTATCAAACAGCTTTTTAAATGCTACTGTCTTATAAAAAAAATATTACTGTTATTATTTAAACAAGTTTGAACATATTTAAACATAAATAAGTATCAAACAGCTTTTTAAATGCTAAAAAAAATTTGTGGAGCCTGGGAGTCGAACCCAGGACCTCCTGGTGTGAGAACTGGCTGCTGACCAGTCGAGCTAGTAGAGTGGGCTTGACATAGATAGGTTCTGGTACTACATAACCTTTTGGCTCGAGCTGAAATAAAAAAAATACTAATGGCGCACCACGGTGAGGTGCGCCATTAGTATGGACATGCTAATGGCGCACCACGGTGAGGTGCGCCATTAGTATTGTGGCCCCCCTTCGCCCGATCCCCCTTCGCCCGATCCCCCTTCGCCCGATCCCCCTCGCCAGTTCTCTCCCTCTCGATCCACCGCCGCCGCCGCCGCTGCCCTCGCCCTCGCCCTCGCCCTCGCCCTCTCCCTCCCTCGCCCTCTCCTCGCCGCCCGGACGCCGCCCGGACGCCGCGCCGACGCCGCCTCGACCCCTCCCCGACCCCGCCGCCCGGACGCCGCCCCGACCCCGCCGCCCGGACGCCGCCCCGACCCCGCCGCCAGGACGCCGCCCCGACCCCGCCGCCCGGACGCTGCCCCGCCGCCCCGACGCCGCCTCGACCCCTGCCTCTCTACGAGGAGGTAACCCTAACCCCACCCGCTTATGTTGCAATTTTCACACCCTACCCAACCTGTGAAGTGCAATCTGCTGTCATAAACTGTGGCCTGTCACTATCCCATTTCATGCCATGCTAGTAACTAGGGTATTTTGGTGTGCATCTGACAAGACCTAGGCTCTAAATTGTAATGTTCATATTGGCACCAATCCTTACTGCTCTAAATTGTAATGTGATCATATGTAAGATGCTATACTAAATACAACATATCTTCGCAGAGTATGCAAGCACCTTGCTGTTTCCCCCATTTCTGTGCTTGTGTGGAACGGAGAATGTAGAATAGGTTGCACATGCTTGAATATCTGGGGTAGGATTGTTTGCTTTGTCTAGTTCTTGCCAACAGATAGGACTTCATTTCTGTTTCATCAGGGCATGCAATAAACAAACACTGGATATGTCTGATTGGCTGCTAGTTACATAGTGTATGATCTATGCTTATGTTGCATTTTTTCATACACTACAGTACTTGTTGAATGCAATCTGTTGTCATAAAGTTTGATTTGTCCATGCCCTATTTCATGTTGTGTGAATAACAAGGGCATTTTGGTGTGCATTTGACAAGATCTAGGCTCTAAGTTGTAATGTTCAGATTGGTGGTAGTCCTGCTTGCCTTTGTTGCTCTCATTGGTTTACTATTTTACTTTATCTTCTTTTGATCATTTGTAGCAACTAGCAATACAGCAGATACAAGATGTTATACTTCATGCAACATCTCTTCGCAGAGTATATGAGTACATGGATTATTTTCTTATGTTATCTTTTCGTGCTCACTGTTTCCATTTACTTGCAGACATTGGGCCTCCTGAGGAGCTATACACATGTCAGAAACTACAGCAGTCAACTTTCAGGTTAGTAGCTGAACAAGTGCTATTTGGATTTTGATCACTGGTTCGCTACGGATGACTCTAATACCTTTTTGCTCTCTGCAGGTCTTATTCCAGTTGGTCCCCAAAGCTCAAAGCTGACAAGGTGAGTAGTAACCTTTGTACTTAGTTGTATTCTGTAGAGGCGTTTTTGACGACTTCATTGTAAAATGTGGTGCATGAAAAGATTATCTTTATTTCCCAGTTTAAGATGAACTGAGTAGGTTTGATTGAGTGCATGATCAGTATTTACACCGCTTGATCGAAACAATTCCGTCTTATTGCTCTCTTGGTCATCAACGTTTCTGCCTATGAGTTCGATCTTCTACCAACTGGTAGAGAATAACATCTCACCACTGATGATAATGGTGTTCTAGCATCGCACATTGCTGCATTAAACAAGTTGGGTACAATAATAGCCTTTCATAACTTATAATGACAAACATTGGTTCCATTAACCCCACAAATCCCGACAGATTCAGGGGAACGGGGTTCAGACTCACGTAAGCAGCTTGCCATGAACCGTGCGGTAATGGTGTTCTAGCACGCACATTGTTGTGAATAGTATATATCGAGAGGACTCCACTATGCAACCTTTGACATGCTCATCACATACTGTTATTTATAGTGAACCTTCTTTACTTGTATTTACAGGGAAACAATTGGTACAATTCTTGCCCGGGGCCACAGCTGAAATAGAGACGCCAGTTAGTGCTGTTTCCATTAGGAGGATTCCAAGGTATATACCCCAATTCTATTTAAATATAAATTGGAAAAATCTCTTTCAAAATTTGGTACAATTGCTTGAATTTTTGGAAAAATCTCTTGAACAACTGCTGATATCCTAAAAATTCAGAACAGTATAGCTATCATTTTGAAGTTTGAAACTAAAAAATATCGACAGCAGTAATTGTTCTAAGATGGTTCAGGATAGTGGATCTTAGGCATTACATTTTTCTTTTTGATGAAATAGGCATTATATTTAAGCTGGCAGTACAGTAGGCATAACCTTCCACCGACCACTCACATATCCAATTTCCATGATCCTCAACGGAAGTCAGAAACACAACATATCCATGGACTTCTCATTGTTCAAAATCTTCTCTTAGGATTAACCACAACAGCATATCGGGGGTTCAGGAATCAAAATATCAGTTACATCAAGAGTTAGCAATGACCAAACTGGCATGTAACAGAGACACTATAAAAGATAGCCAACATCCAGTTAGGCCAACATAACAGTGAACAAAACTACTGTCAATCAGCTCAGTTCTAGTGCTGTTGGATTTTTCTCGATTGTATTCTTGCAGTTTTGAAAATTCAGTTTATTCGGTTACTGAAAATTCAGTTAATTCAGTTAGGCACACAAATTTCAGAACTTTTGTGTGCCCTAGTACTTGGTGTTTGTAGAAAACCAGGAGTGTCAATGGGACTAGAATTCACTTGTTCTTATATGGGTTTGTAAAACTTGTTCATGTACTGAACTACTAATGCCTTGTGATGCTCTGAATTACTTGTGATGCCTCTGAATTACTTGTGATCACATTGAGAAAGACTTGTAAAGATGATGATCATCTTTAACAGAAAACAATTTGTGATGATTTTGCTAGTTTGCTGGGTTTTGTCTCCGACCATCGTGTCGTGATGATTTTGCAGGTACCCCGAGAGGCCCTTGAGTTTGCCGGAATGTCGATTAACTTCCGTTCCGGCAAATTCGGGTACTCCATATGTCCTATTTTCAGCAAAGGTCATGCTGAAATTTTCCGTGAATTTTAGCATGACTTTGCTAAAAATAGGACATATGGGGTACTTGTGACTAATGCATGGGCCGGGGTATCTTAGTAGTTAATTAAGTAGGATCAAGTGCCCCGGCGTACTTGTGACTAATGCATGGCTTTTAGGGTGCCTCGGTGTCGATAAAAACCGAAATGATGAAAAGTTAGGCTTTTAGGGTGCCTTGGCGTCGAAAAACCCTCAATGATAAAAGCTTAGATTTTAGGATGCCTCGGTGTCGACAAACCCTAAATGATGAGACCATGATCTTGTTCCTTGACAATAACCAACTTTTTGACCAAACTTTGTTTCTATTTAGAGAGAAACATGGCCCACAACGATGAGGCCGGGGGTTCGGGCGGCAAGGCATTCTGGGAGCTGTCCCAGGAGATGGAGGAACAACCTCACTTGTATGAGGCCGCCGCCTTCCCCACCGATCCTGAGACCACGGATGGTGCCGCCGAGGATGACCACACTGATGCCACCACTGATGGTGCCGCCGAGGATGCCACCACTGATGATGGCGGCGCACGCACAGATAGCAGCCAGCCGAAGAGGCAACGGAAGGACCGGCGCCCGATCGTGCTCCGCACCCTCAAGGAGGAAGTTACTGAAGTGGACTCCAACGGGAATCCAACGGCGCCCGAACGAATAGTCAAGGGGTACTCGCTTCAGCTCGGGTGCATTGTCCGGAGCACCGTCTCGATCAACACCGAGAACCTGAGGCATCCTGACCGGGGGAATTTGCGCCACCTCCTCTTCACGAAGCTGCACGAACGATACAAGTTCCCCGCTGAATTCGAAAACACAAGCCTCAAAGGGAATAAAGTGAACAATGCTGCCCTCACGAAGATGAGCAAGGCCCTGTCTACTTGGAAAAGCAATGTGAAGAGAATGATCGAGAAAGGTGAGAGTTATGAGAAGATCAAGGAGAAAAATCCTTCGATCACCGAAGATGACTACAACGACTTCAAGATCAATTGCTCGAGCACCGCAAGCTCCCAATCAAGTGAGTGGGGGAAACAAATGCGGGAGCTGAACATAGGGGAACACACACTCGGTCCCGGCGGTTACAGAGTGGCGGAGCCTATATGGGACAAGGAGGAGGCGGACCGTGCCGAGCAAGGCCTACCGCCCCTCTTCGATAAATACGGTGACAAGCAGACCAGGAACTTTGTCAGGGCCCGGTACAAGAAGGACCCGAAAACAAAGGAGCTTACCACGGATCCGAAGACCAGGCGGCTTGAGCTTGTTCTGGTAAGGAATACACCCCCGCGTAATTAGCTCCATATGGTTGCATTCTAATTAATGAAGCCGAATTTCTAAATGGTTCACATTCCTTCCGCAGGCGACTGAAAGCAGTAGCGCGGGGTCGACTCAGAGCAACCCTTGGGACACCACTCTAAATAGGGGGTTGAATATAATGAAGAACAAGGATAAGCTCAGTAAGCCGACGTCAGCTGGTCGTGTGGCCGGCAAAGGCTTGTCGACAAAATGGGGGTCATACTATACCGCTGGTGTGCGGAAGGAGAAAAAGACCAGCTCGGAAAGCCAGGCGCGAGAGGTTCAAGAACTCAAGGCACAGGTGGCGCGGATTCCGGAGATTGTCCAAGAGCAAGTGGAACAACGACTCGGAGCGACGATCACCGCCCTTGTGCCTACCTTGATCTCGGGGTTGAGTGCGTGGATTGCGGGCGGCCAACAGGGGCCGCCCCCGATTCCTAGCTTCACGGCCAGCAACTCGCATAATGCGATGGCGGGGCCATTGGTGCCTCCGGCGGAGGCGGCATTGGTGTCTCCGACGCCGGCACGGGAGCTTAATGCACCCGGGTGTACGCCGGCCGGCACCTCTTCAGCAAGCGGCCGCTCCGTCAACTGCACGCCCGCCGTTGGCGGTGCCTCGACATTAGCCGAGCTCGACGCCATCATCACGGTAACTAATTAAGCCTCTCTCGGCCGAGGACTTCATCTCCTTGCCTTTGACTGGGCATCCCTGACGCCCTACATGTTTTCGCAGGGCGCCGCCGACGTTCCGTGCACTCTCCTCCACTTCGTGAACAACGAGTTGGTCGATGTCGCCAAGGGCAAAATCGTTCAACCGGGCAACCCCTTGTTCCACGGTACCCAGATGCCACCCAACTTGTTTAGGGTTCAACTGGTTCGGGTGCTGCCAGGCTGCGACGACTTGTTACCTCCGATTCGACCCGTCGGGGCCGACGATGATGACGTGATGACCCTCAGCGCCTGCCTGAGCTGGCCCCTGCTTTGGCCGAAGAGCCAGATTCGTTTGGGGGCGGGGGACACCACCCCAAAGACAACACCGCCAGTCGTGCCGGCGCCAAGTCGGCCCCATGGCAAGACCGCCGTAACGGTGCCGGACATCCCTATGCCACTGGATCCAAACATGCATATGGCACAGGATCAGAACGACGACGACGACGACGATGATACATTTGGCAACGTCGATCAGTACTTTGCCGAGCATGGGTACGATGGCGACTTCATGGGGCCTCCTTCTCAAGAACCAAACCCAACAAAAGACGTGTGCGATCTAGCTCGTACCGCGGAGAAGCCAAGTTGCAACAGGCGCCGTCTGGCGTTCAGCTCTCAGGAGACGCCTCCAGCTGCCGACTTCACCGAGCCTCAGATAGGCGAGGTGCGAAATATTATCAGCCCCAACACACTCAAGAAGGCGGTCTGTGAGCAGAACTCGGTCCCATTACAGGAGAAGAAGAAGGCACGCAAAAGAAAGACTAAGAAGGGTGCGAGCCAGCCGGCACCGAGTACGATCCGTGCTCAGGACGGGCCACCTTCACCGCAGGATATCTCGAGGAGGGTGCATGTGGCGGGTAGGGCGATGCTACCACCAAATATGCTCAATGCTGCAACCGGTGCTATGCGGAGTCTGCACGACAGTGTTCTTTCTTTGGAGAAGCGGCGTCTCAGAGAGAAGGATGTGGCATACCCGGTTTTCGTGGCCAAGGTGCCAGAGGGCAAGGGCTTTGTGGATGGCGACATCGGGGGTACGATCGTCCTGCGGTTTGATGACATCTTTGCTATGTTTAACCTTCATCCGCTGCACTACACCTTCGTTCGGCTATTTTCGCTGAGTATGGAGATGCGGATCATTCGCGACAAGACCCCGGACATCGTGATAGTCGACCCCTTCTACATGCGTGCCAAGATCTTGGGCAGCGCTGGGGACCGGCAAGTCGCGAGTTCTTACCTCGAAGGCGTCATTCTGGCAAACCAAGATAAGGATAACTTCCTCGTGCCTTACTTTCCCGAGTAAGTCCTCCCCTCAACCGGCCCGTAACATATGAATTCTTACTTTTCGATCGTTTTTCTTTTAACATTCCGTGTTTTCTGCAGTGACACACGTTGCACGCTCATCCTCCTAAGCCCCAAATATTCCATGGCCACGTATTTCGACCCGGACCGTCAGTCGAACGTAGACTACACAAATGTCAAGAAGGTTCTTGATGATGTTCTCCCCGGCTACGCCCAATCTGGAGGCACCTTCACCAGGCCTATTCGTAAGTACGGCAAGCACGTGTTCTCCCACAATACGACGTTCTGCTGCGTCAAGCAGCCGCCTGGCGGTCAGAAGGGTGCCTACTACGCCATCCATCACATGCGGGCGATCGTACGGGACCATCATCAACTTCTGCTACCGAGTAAACTCCAAGATTGGGCCGCGAGCGTGTCGGCAATCCAGGACGCGGACCTCCGACAAGAATTCTTTCGCATCCAGTCGGAGTTTGCGGAAATCATCCATCAAGATGTCCTTCGTACCTCGGGGCAGTTCTACCTCAGAAATCAACCGTCCAACAGTGACATCGACACAATGCTACAAATGCAGGATGACAACGCCCGTTCTTTCATGACTCCCACGATAGACGGCGGCTTCATCCACGCTCCGGTCCCTTGAGTCGAGTTGTCTAGTTCTGAAACATCGATTGGCTCATGTTGTAATTAAACTTTAATGAACTTGTAGTATGTCTCTTTGGTTTCGAGAGTCGTTCAACTTAGATGTAATCGATGCTATTAATGTCTTGCTTTTCTCTTCCGATCGTTCTGTTGCATAATTATATATTGCTTATGTATTGTCTGTGAATTGGTACTAACGTTTCGTTTGGCTAGTGCATAGCGATGCCGACGTATGTCGTGTACAAGGGTAAGGTTCCCGGAGTCTACGATGACTGGGAGGAGTGTCGGAGACAGGTTCACCGATTCAGCGGTAACAGTTACAAAGGGTACACCACTAGGGCCGAGGCCGAATCTAGATACGCCCGCTATCTAGCGGGAGAGGGGAGGGAGCGTTGGAGGAACCGGATGAAGACGAGTTTCATCGTGATGATGCTCATCGTGATGACCGCAGCTCTCTTCTATGTGATGGTAGTTTAGATGATCGATATCGACTTGTAATGCGAAGACAAACTCGCTACTCGCGGTCTCGAGACTTGTAATATAATGTTCTATCTTTGTTCGGTCTTTTTAATTCGGAGACTAATATGATGAATTGTATTCGGAGACTAATATGATGAATTGTATTCAAAGACTAATCTTCTATTGTATTTGATGAATCTATTGTTGATGTGTGCTGTCTATATTTTGTCAAATTATACATTTTGTAACCTGCGCAAAAAACAGAAAATAAAAAAATAAAAAAAACCTAATATTCATACTAATGGCGCATCACACGACAGTGCGCCATTAGTATGACAGTGCATACTAATGGCGCATCACCGGGTAGTGCGCCATTAGTATGCTGCGGTTACTAATGGCGCATCCAGAGGTGGTGCGCCATTAGTATGCCAAAGCACCTGGGTATACATGCCCCCTGGGAGGCATACTAATGGCGCACCCTCGCATATACTAATGGCGCACCAGGTGGTGCGCCATTAGTATACCAGATACTAATGGCGCACCAGGTGGTGCGCCATTAGTAAAAATTACTAATGGCGTGCTATCAATGGCGCACCAGTGATGCGCCATTAATGGCCATATTAGGTGCGCCATTAGTAGTGGTATTTCTAGTAGTGCCACTAGAGGCTAGACAACATACATCTTATCAAAATATCGAACGAATACCAAATTCACATGACTACTGATAGCAAGACTTCTCCCTTGTCCTCAGGAACAAATGTAACTACTCACAAAGCATATTCATGTTCATAATCAGAGGGGTAATAATGTGCATAAAGGATCTGAACATATGATCTTCCACGAAATAAACCAACTAGCATCAACTACAAGGAGTAATCAACACTACTAGCAACCTACTAGCACCAATCCCGGACTTGGAGACAAGAATTGGATACAAGAGATGAACTAGGGTTTGGAGATGAGATGGTGCCAGTGAAGATTTTGATGGATATTTCCCCCTCCCGATGAGAGGAGCGTTGGTGTTGACGATGGTGGTGATTTCCCCCTCCCGGAGGGAAGTGTCCCCGGCAGAACAGCTCTGCGGGAGCCCTAGATTGGTTCCGCCAAGGCTCCGCCTCGTGGCGGCGGAGTCTCATCCCGAAAGGTTGCCTTCTATTTTTTTCTCATCGAAAGACTTCATATAGGAGAAGACGGGCGTCGAAGAGCCACCAGGGGGCCCACGAGGTAGGGGGCACGCCCAGGGGGGCGTGCCCCCCACCCTCGTGAGCAGGGTGTGGGCCCCCTGGCCTTCATCTTTGGCGACAATTTTTCTTTATTTATTTTAAGATATTCTATGGAGCTTTAGGACTTTTGGAGTTGCGCAGAATAGGCCTCCAATATTTGCTCCTTTTCCAGCCCAAAATTCCAGCTGCCGGCATTCTCCCTCTTCATGTAAACCTTGTAAAATAAGAGAGAGTAGCCATAAGTATTGTGACATAACGTGAAATAACAGCCCATAATGCAATAAATATTGTCGTAAAAGCATGATGCAAAATAGACGTATCAACTCCCCCAAGCTTAGACATTGCTTGTCCTCAAGCGAAAGGCCGATAACCATAAATATGTCCTCATGTTTAGAGGTAGAGGCGTCGAAAAAAATAAAATACGGACATGAAGGCATCATGATTATTTTCATAACAGCAACATATAAAGATTTTGTCATATGATTACTTATGTTCAAGTTATGATCTTTTCACAAAGCCAAAAGAATGAATCAGAAACCTTATTGAGCACCAACAAATTATAACCTCGGCCATTGAAGCAATTGCAATTTATCATAACATCGGAAAGAGTCTATGTCAGAGCTTAAAAGCAAGTCCACATACTCAACTTTCACTTAGTCCTTCATAATTACTAACACTCACGCGATAATTGTGGTTACGGAGTTTTAATCTGACACAGAGAAAGATAGGGGCTTATAGTTTTGCCCCACAACCTTTTACCTCAAGGGTATTGTCAACAATAATAATTTATGCTCCCCCACATCCAATTAGATATATATATCATGTTCTTTCCAACATGCTGAGCTTGCCAAAGGATAAAATGAAAAAGGAAAGGTGAAGATCACCGTGACTCTTGCATAAGGTAGAGGAAAATAATAAAAGATAGGCCCTTCGCAGAGGGAAGCAGAGGTTGTCATGCGCGTTTAGGGTTGATGCACAAAATCTTAATGCAAAAGAACGTCACTTTATATTGCCCCTTGTATGTGAACCTTTATTATGCAGTCCGTCGCTTTTATTGCGTCCACAACAAGTTCGTACAAAGTTTATTTTCTCCGCATTAATAAGTCATGCATATTTAGAGAGCAATTTTTATTTCTTGCACCGATGACAACTTACTTGAAGGATCTTACTCAATCCATAGGTAGATATGTTGGACTCTCATGGCAAAACTGGTTTAAGGGTATTTGGAAGCACAAGTAGTATTTCTACTTGGTGCTGAGAATTTGGCTAGCATGAGGGGGAAAAGGCAAGCTCAACACATTAGAGGATCCATGACAGCATGCTTTATCTCAAATGTAAGAAAAGATAACTCATTATGTTGTCTTCCTTGTCCAACATCAACTCTTTAGCATGTCATATTTTAATGAGTGCTCCCAATCATAAAAGATGTCAATGATAATATATCTATATGTGAAACCTCTCTTTCCTTATTACTTCCTATTAATTGCAAAGATGATCAAATCTATATTTGCCAACTCCCAACAACCTTTAATCATCATACTCTTTCTATGTGAAGTCATTACTTTCACTAAGATCAATATGAACTCTTTGATTCTTTTTATTATTTTTCTTCTAATCACCCAAGATCATGGCAAAATACTCAAGCCCTTGACTCAACACTAATCTTTATTATATAGCTCACGGACTCGATTACAAAGAAGGATCATAAAGCAAAACTCAAAACTAGATCATGCCATGACTTTATTCTACTAAATCAAGATACTACTAAATAGATCGAACTAAGAAAATGGTAAAGATAGGAGTTGTGATGGTGATACGATACCAGGGCACCTCCCCCAAGCTTGGCAGTTGCCAAGGGGAGTGCCCAAACCCATGTGATTATGTCCTCGGAGATGATGATGACGGTGGATAATCGCACATCGAGCGTAAAAGTTCCTCCAACTTGCGGATAATGCCCTTGAGCCCAGCAATATGATCCTTCAACAAAATATTCTCCTATGTACGATACTTGTTCTGTATGCGGGCTAACTCAATCATCTTGAAAGCTTCAATCTCTGTTGGAGTGAAAAGGTTAGGTAAAGGTTCAGGGATGTCTTCTTCTTTCACCACCGGAGCTTGAGCCTCAATGGCCTTCTTGATCTCTTCTGGCTCCTCTCTTTTCAACTCTATCTTCAATAGCCAAGCATCCTTGTCTTCGTTGTTGGAGGAGGGAGAAATCATGGCGCTCTAAATCTGCAATGGAAACAGCTCGAAACAAAAGACAGAGGATATTTGCGTGATACAGTGGTCAAAACCTTCGGGGGTATATATAATGAATTTTTACCGACCAAAATACGTACCGTGCAAGGAAACGGAGTCCAGAGGGCACACGAGGTGCTCACGAGGTAGGGGGCGTGCCCAGGGGGTAGGGCGCGCCCTCCACCCTCGTGGAGGCCTCGTGTCCTCCCCGGACTGCTACTTATTTTTCTATTTTTCTAAATATTCCAAAACGGAGAAATATTGCCTTAAAATTGTTTTGGAGTCGGTTTACTTACCGTAACACATACCTATTCCTTTTCGGAGTCTAAAACAGGCTAGAAAGTGTCCCTTATGTATTCCTCCGGGGTTACGGTTTCAATAATATTGGTTTCAACATTTATAGGATTACCTGAGATATAGTGTTTGATCATTTGACCGTTTACCACCTTTGGATTTGTGCCTTCGAAGTTGTTGATTTTTATGGCACTGAAACGATAGACCTCCTCGATAACGTAGGGACCTTCCCATTTGGAGAGAAGTTTTCCTGCAAAAAATTTTAACGAGAGTTGTATAGCAATACATAATCACCTACATTAAACTCACACTTTTGTATCTTTTTGTCATGCCATCTTTTAACCTTTTCTTTAAACAACTTAGCATTTTCATAAGCTTGGGTTCTCCATTCATCAAGTGAGCTAATATCAAATAACCTCTTCTCACCGAAAAGTTTGAAATCATAGTTGAGCTCTTTAATAGCCCAGTATGCCTTATGTTCTAGTTCGAGAGGTAAGTGACAAGCTTTTCCATAAACCATTTTATATGGAGACATACCCATAGGATTTTTATATGCAGTTCTATAGGCCCATAATGCATCATCAAGTTTCTTGGACCAATTCTTTCTAGACCTATTGACAGTCTTTTGCAAAATTAATTTGAGCTCTCTATTGCTCAATTCTACCTGACCACTAGACTGCGGGTGATATGGAGATGCAATTCTATGATTAACGTCATATTTAGCAAGCATCTTACGGAAAGCACCATAAATAAAATGTGAACCACCATCAGTCATTAAATATCTAGGGACTCCAAACCTCGGAAAAATAACTTCCTTAGCATTTTAATAGAAGTGTTATGATCAGCACTACTAGTTGGAATAGCTTCCACCCACTTAGTAACATAATCAACAGCAACTAAAGTATGAGTATATCCATTAGAGGCAGGAAAAGGTCCCATATAATCAACGCTCCAAACGTCAAATGGTTCAATAACAAGTGAATAATTCATAGGAATTTCTTGACGTCTACTAATATTACCAATTCTTTGACATTCATCGCAAGACAAAACAAACTTACGGGCATCCTTGAAGAGAGTAGGCCAATAAAAACCGGATTGCAATACCTTATGTGCAGTTCTATCTCCAGCGTGGTGTCCTCCATAAGCTTCGGAGTGACACTTGCGTAGGATCTGTTCCTGTTCATGCTCAGGTACACAACATCTAATAACACTATCTACTCCTTCTTTATAAAGATGTGGGTCATCCCAAAAGTAATGTCGAAGATCATAGAAAAACTTTTTCTTTTGTTGGTATGTGAAGCTAGGTGGTATAAATTTAGCAACAATATAATTAGCATAATCAGCATACCATGGAGTGCTACGAGAAGTTCTTATGACATTTAATTGTTCATCAGGAAAGCTATCATCAATAGGTAGTGGGTCATCAAGAACATTCTCTAACCTAGACAAGTTGTCTACAATGGGGTTCTCAGCTCCTTTTCTATCAACAATATGTAAATCAAATTCTTGCAGCAGGAGAACCCATCTAATGAGTCTAGGTTTTGCATCTTTCTTTTCCATAAGATATTTAATAGCAGCATGATCTGTGTGAATAGTTACTTTAGAATCAACAATATAGGGTATGAATTTATCACAAGCAAATACAACTGCTAAAAGTTCCTTTTCGGTAGTAGCATAATTTCTTTGAGCATTATCTAGAGTCTTACTAGCATAATGGATAACATTTAATTTCTTATCAACTCTTTGCCCTAGAACAGCACCTACAGCATAATCACTAGCATCACACATAATTTCAAAGGGTAAATTCCAATCAGGTGGCTGAACAACAGGTGCGGAGACTAATGCTTTCTTAAGTATTTCAAATGCTTCTACACAATCATCATCAAAGACAAATGGTACATATTTTTGTAATAAATTAGTCAGAGGCCGAGAGATTTTTGAGAAGTCCTTAATGAACCTCCTATAAAATCCGGCGTGACCAAGGAAACTTCTTATACCTTTGATGTCCTTGGGACATGGCATCTTTTCAATAGCATCAACCTTGGATTTATCAACTTCAATACCTCTTTCAGAAACTTTGTGCCCCAAGACAATACCTTCATTAACCATAAAGTGGCACTTTTCCCAATTCAAGACAAGATTAGTTTCTTCACATCTCTGCAAAACTCGAGCAAGATTGCTCAAACAATCATCAAAAGAGGAACCATAGACGGAAAAGTCGTCCATGAAAACCTCAGAAATTTTCTCGCAAAAGTCAGAGAATATAGCCATCATGCATCTTTGAAAGGTAGCAGGTGCACTACATAAACCGGAAGGCATACGTCTATAAGCAAAAGTACCAAAAGGGCATGTAAAAGTAGTCTTTGATTGATCTATAGCCGACACAGGTATTTGAGAAAAACCGGAATAACCATCTAGAAAGCAATAGTGTGTATGTTTGCATAATCTTTCTAGCATTTGATCAATAAAAGGTAAGGGGTAATGATCTTTCTTAGTTGCCTTATTTAATTTGCAAAAATCAATTACCATCCTATAACCTGTGATGATTCTTTGCGGAATCAATTCATCTTTATCATTAGGGACAACAGTAATACCTCCCTTCTTAGGGACACAATGGACAGGACTTACCCACTGACTATCAGCAACGGGATAAATTATACCTGCCTCCAGAAGCTTGAGTATTTCCTTTCTTACCACTTCTTTCATTTTAGGATTCAAACGTCGTTGAGGATCACAAACTGGTTTGGCATCAGCTTCCAAATTTATTTTATGTTGACATAGAGTGGGACTGATGCCCTTAAGATCATCCAGAGTATATCCAATAGCAGCACGGTGCTTCTTCAGAGTTTTCAATAATCTTTCTTCTTCATGCTCTGAAAGGTTAGCGCTAATAATGATAGGATATATTTTCTTTTCATCAAGATAAGCATATTTAAGATTATCAGGCAACGGTTTAAGCTCAAACACGGGATCACCCTTGGGTGGAGGAGGATCCCCTAGAATTTCAACAGGCAAATTGTTTTGCAGAATAGGTTCCTGTTTAAAGAATACTTCATCTATTTCCCTTCTTTCATTCATGAACATATTATTTTCATGGTCTAGCAAATATTATTCTAAAGGATCACTAGGAGGTACGGCAATAGAAGCAAGACCAATAGTTTCGTCCTTACTAGGCAATTCTTCCTCACGATGTTGTTTACTAAATTTAGAGAAATTAAACTCATGAACCATATCATCCAAGCCAACAGTAACAACGTTCTTTTTGCAGTCTATCTTAGCATTAACAGTATTCAAGAAGGGTCTACCAAATATAATGGGACAAAAGCTATCTTGTGGAGAACCAAGAACAAGAAAATCAGCGGGATATTTGGTTTTCCCACACAAGATTTCAACATCTCTAACAATTCCCATTGCAGATATAGTATCTCTATTGGCAAGTTTAATTGTAACATCAATATCTTCTAACTCAGCAGGTGCAATATCATGCATAATTTCTTTGTATAAGTCAATGGGTATAACACTAGCACTAGCACCCATATCACACAAGCCATGATAACAATGATCTCCTATTTTAACAGAAATAACAGGCACGTCTACCACAGGTCTATGTTTATCTCTATCACAAGGTTTAGTAATTCTGGCAGTTTCACCACAGAATTGAATAACATGCCCATCAATATTATCAGACAAGAGATCTTTAACAATGGCAATATTGGGTTCTACTTTGACTTTCTAAGGAGGT
Source organism: Triticum aestivum (assembly GCF_018294505.1). Taxonomy (NCBI): domain Eukaryota; kingdom Viridiplantae; phylum Streptophyta; class Magnoliopsida; order Poales; family Poaceae; genus Triticum; species Triticum aestivum. The sequence continues at coordinate 580,109,762 of NC_057795.1, forward strand.
GTATAAGTTCTAGTATTGCTTTTACGAACAACAGTTGAAGCTTTAGCATGATCCTTCATTCTAACAGGGAAAGATGGTTTCTCAACATAAGAAGTGGGAACAATAGGATCATTAAAAGTGACATTTTTTTCTTCAACTTTAATAGGTGTAGGCAGCAGCTACTTTTACTTCTATGGGAGGATGATATTTAAACCACTTCTCCTTGGGGAGATCAACATAAGTAGCAAAAGATTCACAGAAAGAAGCTACTATCTCAGAGTCAAGTCCATATTTAGTGCTAAACTTACAGAAAATATCGGTATCCGTAAAAGATTTAACACAATCAAACTTAGGTGTCATACCTGACTCCTTACCTTCGTCGAGGTACCAATCTTCAGAGTTGTGTTTAATTCTATCCAATAAATTCCATCTAAATTCAATAGTCTTCATCATAAAAGAGCTAGCACAAGAAGTATCGAGCATGGTGCGATTGTTATCAGAAAGCTGAGCATAAAAACTTTGCATAATCACTTCTCTTGCGAGCTCATGATTGGGGCATGAATGTAACATTGATTTAAGCCTCCCCCAAGCTTGAGCGATGCTTTCTCCTTCGCGAGGCCAAAAATTATATATATAACTGCGATCACGATGAACAAGATGCATAGGGTAATACTTTTGGTGAAATTCCAATTTCAATCTTTTATAGTTCCATGATCTCATATCATCACATAGCCTATACCATGTCAATGTGTCTCCCTTCAAAGATAAAGGGAAAGCCTTCTTCTTAACAACATCATCGGGTATACCTGCAAGCTTAAATAGTCCACAAACACCATCCACATAGCGTAGATGTTCATCAGGATGCTTTGTTCCATCTCCTGTGAAAGTGTTAGCTAGAATTTTTCCATCACACCCGAAGGAATCTCAAAAGGAGTTTCATTTTCAATAGGTTCAGTAGTTTGAGGAGCAACTCTTTGTTCCACTAGACGGGGTGAAGATACCCCGAACAAGCCCCTCAGGCAATTACTTTCCATAGTAACAAGTGACAGAAAATTTCAGCACACTAAATAAATTTTTCCTTGCCAAATTCCACCTACCAAAGGCGGTTCACTCCCCAGCAATGGCGCTAGAAAAGAGTCTTGATGACCCACAAGTATAGGGGATCTATCGTAGTCCTTTTGATAAGTAAGAGTGTCAAACCCAACTAGGAGCAGAAGGAAATGATAAGCAGTTTTCAGCAAGGTATTCTCTGCAAGTACTGAAATAAGTGGTAACAGATAGTTTTGTGATAAGATAAATTGTAACGAGCAACAAGTAACAAAAGTAAATAAAGTGCAGCAAGGTGGCCCAATCCTTTTTGTAGCAAAGGACAAGCCTGTACAAACTCTTATAATAGGAAAAGCGCTCCCGAGGACACATGGGAATATCGTCAAGCTAGTTTTCATCACGCTCATATGATTCGCGTTCGGTACTTTGATAATTTGATATGTGGGTGGACCGGTGCTTGGGTGCTGTTCTTACTTGAACAAGCATCCCACTTATGATTAACCTCTATTGCAAGCATCCGCAACTACAACAAAAGTATTAAGGTAAACCTAACCATAGCATGAAACATATGGATCCAAATCAGCCCCTTACGAAGCAACGCATAAACTAGGGTTTAAGCTTCTGTCACTCTAGCAACCCATCATCTACTTATTACTTCCCAATGCCTTCCTATAGGCCCAAATAATGGTGAAGTCTTATGTAGTCGACGTTCACATAACACCACTAGAGGCTAGACAACATACATCTTATCAAAATATCGAACGAATACCAAATTCACATGACTACTGATAGCAAGACTTCTCCCTTGTCCTCAGGAACAAACGTAACTACTCACAAAGCATATTCATGTTCATAATCAGAGGGGTAATAATGTGCATAAAGGATCTGAACATATGATCTTCCACGAAATAAACCAACTAGCATCAACTACAAGGAGTAATCAACACTACTAGCAACCTACTAGCACCAATCCCGGACTTGGAGACAAGAATTGGATACAAGAGATGAACTAGGGTTTGGAGATGAGATGGTGCTGGTGAAGATGTTGATGGAGATTGCCCCCTCCCGATGAGAGGAGCGTTGGTGATGGCGATGGTGATGATTTCCCCCTCCCGGAGAGAAGTGTCCCCGGCAGAACAGCTCTGTCGGAGCCCTAGATTGGTTCCGCCAAGGTTCCGCCTCGTGGCGGCGGAGTCTCGTCCCGAAAGGTTGCCTTCTATTTTTTCTCATCGAAAGACTTCATATAGGAGAAGACGGACGTCGGAGAGCCACTAGGGGGCCCACGAGATAGGGGGCGCGCCCCCCACCCTCGTGAGCAGGGTGTGGGCCCCCTGGCCTTCATCTTTGGCGACGATTTTTCTTTATTTATTTTAAGATATTCCGTGGAGTTTCAGGACTTTTGAAGTTGCACGGAATGGGCCTCCAATATTTGCTCCTTTTCCAGCCCAGAATTCCAGCTGCCGGCATCCTCCCTATTCATGTAAACCTTGTAAAATAAGAGAGAATAGCCATAAGTATTGTGACATAACGCGAAATAATAGCCCATAATGCAATAAATATTGTCGTAAAAGCATGATGCAAAATGGACGTATCATGTATCATCACTAAGCTTCCTCCCACGTGGAGGAACTTTGCTACCTTGCTGCAGCATAAGAGGCAGGAGTTTCCATTCCGGATCTCATTGGTACTCTTGATGTGGAAGAAAAGGCGAGAGCAAAGTACAACTGCGCTTGAGGTATTGAGGGAGGTTCTAGTGCCAATCTGGTACAGAAGAAAAACTTCCAGCACCACAAGTTCAAGAACAAGGGCAAGTTTGATGGTAAAGCAAAGTTTGATGGGAAGAACAAGGTTGTACAGCACACGAACTTCAAGAAGAAGAATGACAAGAAGAAAGGTGTTTTTCATGTGTGTGGAGATCCTGATCATTGGGATCCTAGTTGCCCTAATCGCTATGACAAGTGTCATCTTGGGAAGGGCGGCAACACCGCTAATGTTGTCATTGGAGACACTGACATGAAGGATGCTGCACAGCAGGGACTTTCACCGTGTTGATGGGCAATAGTTCAAGTGCTTCTTTTCGTGGTGTTGGCACGGTCGATCTGAAGTTTACTTCGGGGAAGATCGTGCGGCTGAAAAATGTGCATTATGTTCCCTCCGTCAATAACTTGTTAGCTGATCTCTTCTGTGTAGAGATGGCTACAAGCTTGTTTTTGAGTCAAATAAATTTGTAATATCCAAGTATGGAACCTTTGTCGGTAAAGGCTATGAGTCAGGAGGCCTGTTTCGTTTATTCTTGTCAGATGTTTGCAATAAAGTTCTTAATCATGTTTGCAATAATAGTGAATCAAATGTGTGGCATTCACGTCTTTGTCATGTTAACTTTGGTTGCATGACGCGGTTAGCAAAGTTGAACTTTATCCCTAGTTTCACCAATGTCAAGGGATCTAAGTGTCAAGTGTGTGTGCAAGCTAAGCAACCTCATAAGTATCATGTGACTGCGGAAACGAGAAATCTTGCACCACTAGCACTCATACATTCAGATCTATGTGAAATGAATGGTGTTTCGACAAAAGTTGGAAAGAAGTATTTTATGACATTAATTGATGACTCCACTAGAACTACAAGAAATATGTCAACTTGCGACCATCACTATTGGTCGCTGAAAGGTCATTGTTTTTCATTTGCGACCTTTTTGTGACCAAAAACAGATGGTCAAAAGCTGGCTGTCAGAAACTAAAATTAATGACCTTCTCTATGAGAATGTCATGGAATTCCACGACCAAAACAAAAGGTCACTAGTTCAACGACCTTCTGTTTAGGTCACTAGTTGTCTGCCCTGGCCACGTCGGATCCGACGTGGCAAGCTGACGTGGAAAAACTGCGACCAAATGAAAAGTTCGTTGATAAGAATCAGCCCGGTCCAATTCGGTGTTCTACATGGGCCTAGCTCAACAATTCAGCCTTTTTAGAATATTTTTCCCCTATTAATTTGGTCGACCACATGGGCCAAGCCCACATTTTAGCCTTTTTTATTTCTGGGCCATGGCCTCTTATAGTGCATTTCTTATTAGTCTCCGTCCTTCCAAAAAAATATTGTTTGGGCCATGGCCTTTTCACCCCACACCACGTTTGTACCACCTTGGTATGTGTCATGGCCTATTCAGGCCCCGTACTATCATGGCAATTGAGTAATTTTCACAATCTGGCATTAAAGCAACATGTACACAGGGAATACAAAATTTCATTACACAGGAACACATCTGGTACTTTCCTAACATTGTCTACATAATTTGTCTTATCTCACTACTACATAACATTGTTCAACACGTAGGGGCACATCTGGTACTGTCCTAACAATGTCTTCATTGCTCCCTCTGATGGGAAAGTTCTCCAGGTGCGACAACTTGCCTTCCTACAAGAACAGAACCTTACATGAATAGATCAATCGAGGAGGAAACAGTAAAACAGGCTGAAAGCATCACACATACAAATAATAACAGCATACATTAATGTATAACATAATAAAAAATATCTATAACCTGGGCTATTTCTAGCCAACCTATGTGCATGAATCACAATAGATCAAGCAAAAGACGTATAACCATCAGCAAACAGCAAATATTAGTGAAAGGGGACAATTTCTAGTACTCGCCATTTTTGCAAAGTGAGCAAGAACGATGATATTTTCCTACACATACTTTCTGATTTTTCCTTAGTCTTATAGTGATCGGCTCACTCCAATTCTATCTACTCAACCCATTCACATGCAACATGGATAATCAACTAGCCTCATCATTTGAAGCATCTAGTTAAATAAGGAATTGGAATGCAACATGGATAACTATGCCCTATGAAACAGTTCACGTATCAAGAACCATCAAAGTAAATAAGGAACCGGTATAGAACACCAACTCAATCACCTTCACAGCAATGAAATCATGGATAATTCTTATATTTAATTGAAGTTCTCTAAGCTTCTCCCCCCCCCCCCATTGAAAGCAGTCTACAAAATAATTGAGAACAAGGTCAGCGCCAAAATACTTCAAACCATATAATTTCTTGCTAATCTCAAATACTGTTATTCAAAATAAATATGTATTTTGCTGTAAGATTTTAATGCTAGTACACAAGACATAAAAAGGTACCAGTAATCCTTAGTGATTTGAAGCAGCAGCACAAAATTTAGACACAGACAATGCATGCCATAGTAATAGCAGCACAAACAGAGAAATGCAAAAGGCACCTCATACTAGTATAGTGATCTTCGGTGCAAATTTTAAGCTCTATTTCATGTAGATAATTTATTTGGTTTCAATAAACGACAACATGCAGTATATATGAAGGGTTATTAGTTACATACCAGCTGAACTAATCCTCCATCTAGGGGGCGGTGTTACAACAGGTTCCTATAGTACACTAGATAGGCCAACATTTTAGACCACTAGTACCTAGAAATCATATGCAACTCTGTTGTTGCTCTAGCCCAGCCACAAGATCATAAAAGAAATCATAAGTATCTGGTGCATTTGATATAATAAAGCAGCTCCCGAACAAACAGAAGTTCTGCACCTTCACATCCCAATTGAAGAGATATGTGGGATAACCTACCCTGAGGAGCTCGCCATGGGATCTTCTCCATGGCCAGCCCCCTTCTTTCACAACACCAGATTGGCCTCTTCATGCACCTGCAAAAATAAATGCACACACACATCAAATTGGGGGAGACAAGAGGAGGAAGAAGAAGAGAAGAGGAGGAGGAGGGATGTGTATGCAAGTGTATAAGCATCAAGCATGAGATACTTTTCAAATTACTATGAACATTCTTAGTTTCTTTGATTCAAATTGGTGACTGGGGCTAGGTGTGTTCACTACTAGGTAGTAAAAACTGGGTATATACAAGCATTGTGTGCTTAGTTATCCACGACGAATATCTAGACACCGAAATATCAAGAAGGACATACTTTTCATATTATTGTGAAAATTCTTAGTTTCTTTGATTGAGGTAGGCAACTGGGGCTAGGCACGTTCTGTACTAGGCAGTAAAACAAGGTATATACAAGCAGTGTACCCGTAGTTATCGGCGACGAAAATCCAGACACCGAATCATCAAGTAGGAGATGCTTTTCAGATTACTGAAAAACACGAGAGGTGCCAGAGGGTCGTGTGGCAAGTAGCAGCAACCCGACAGTGAAGGTTGAAACATCGTCTGCCTCTCCCGCAAGTGACCATCACCGTGAACTAGACATACGAATACTAAATATCAACCAATGCTCATACTTTTATTACCAGACAGAGAGATAGCTCAAAATAGAACATATATGATTTGCAAGAAAGAAATCACCCATAATTAACAGGGAGAGATATAACCAAAACAAGTTCATTTGTCTTCCAAGTATAAAACATCAAGTGCACTGCTACCTCTTGAGCAATGCGTTGGTTTTCCCTTAAAGAGGAAAGGGTGATGCAGCAAAGTAGCATAAGTATTTCCCTTGGTTCTTGAGAACCAAGGTATCAACCTAGTACGAGGCTCCTCACAAGTCCCTCGTACCTACACAAACAAACAAGAACCTCGCAACCAACACGATAAAGGGGTTGTCAATCCCTTCACGATAACTTGCGAGAGTGAGATCTGATAGAGATAATAAGATAAGATAAATTTTTTGGTATTTTTATGATATAGATTGAAAAGTAAAGATTGCAAAATAGAGTAAATGGGAAACTTATATGATAAAAGATAGACCCGGGGTCCATAGGTTTCACTAGTGGTTCTCTCAAGATAGCATAAGTATTACGGTGGGTGAACAAATTACTATTGAGCAATTGATAGAAAAGTGCATAGTTATGAGATTATCTAGGCATGATCATGTATATAGGCATCACGTTCGTGACAAGTAGATTGAAACGATTCTGCATCTACTACTATTACTCCACACATCGACCGCTATCCAGCATGCATCTAGAGTATTAAGTTCATAAGAACAGAGTAACGCATTAGGCAAGATGACATGATGTAGAGGGATAAACTCAAACAATATGATATAAACCCCATATTTTTATCCTCGATGGCAACAATACAATACGTGCCTTGCCGCCCCTGCTGTCACTAGGAAAGGACACCGCAAGATTGAACCTAAAGCTAAGCACTTCTCCCATTGCAAAAAAGATCAATCTAGTAGGCCAAACCAAAATGATAATTCGAAGACACTTGCAAAGATAACCAATCATACATAAAAGAATTCAGAGGAGATTCAAATATTTCTCATAGATAAACTTGATCATAAACCCACAATTCATTGGATCTCGACAAACACACCGCAAAAAAGAGTTACATCGAATAGATCTCCAAGAAGATCGAGGAGAACTATGTATTGAGAATCAAAGAGAGAGACGAATATCTAGCTAATAACTATGGACCCGAAGGTCTGTGCTAAACTACTCACAACTCATCGGAGAGGCCTTGGAGATGATGTAGAGGCCCTCCGTGGTCGATTCCCCCTCCGACGGAGCGCCGGTGAAGGCTCCAAGATGGGATCTCGCGGATACAGAAGGTTGAGGCGGTGGAATTAGGTTTTCGTGGTGCTCCTGGATGTTCTCGGGGTACGTGGATATATATAGGAGGAAGAAGTAGGTCGGTGGATCCTCGAGGGGCCCATGAGGGTGGGGAGCGCGCCCACCCCCCTAGGGCGCGCCGGGCACCCTCGTGGCCGCCTCGACTGCTTCTTGACATCCACTCCAAGTCTCCTGGTTTGCATTTGTTCCAAAAAGATCGCTCCCGAAGGTTTCATCCCGTTTGGACTCCGTTTGATATTCCTTTTCTTCAAAACACTAAAATAGGCAAAAAAAACAGCAATTCGGGCTGGCCTCCTGTTAGTAGATTAGTCCGAAAAATGATATAAAAGTGTAAAGTAAAGCCCATAAACATCCAAAACAGGTAATATAATAGCATGGAGCAACAAAAAATTATAGATACGTTGGAGACGTATCATGCACAAACTCACATTAGTTAACATCATTAACAGGGAGAGATAGCTCCAGCATTGTGCCCCTGGATGCCACAAAAACAACCTAACTTATAAGCACATAGATAGAGAAGACCAAAAGCAAAACAAGACACTAATGCTATAGCTCCTTAGAGTATAATTTCAATATAGCCAGCAAAACTTAAAGAAATAATATCTATAGATGATTCCATACAATGTAGAACTGTTGTACTTGGCAATGCACACTAGCTACTGATGACTGGTTATATTGGTTCATTGTCATCAAACTAAAAAAGAACTACCCTGATCAAGCATACATAAGTATAAAAAAGATCAAACAAGCTCATTGTGCATTTTCTTTTTAAATGGGATACACAATAAGCATAAGTACCACTAGGAAAACGACTTGCTATCTACATGCCCTATTATCAGCAACAAGAACATTAGGCAAGGAATAACCGAATATTTCCAATGCAATCTGTCTCCATCCCCAGCACTGCGGCAACAGTCTCCAGCATCATTGCGCGGCAACCATACCTCCTCTGCAACCCAATTTGAAGGGTCAGCTTTAGAACATGATAAACTTTGAAGTACAATACATGAGACCAAGATGATAAACTAGTGCAAAAATCATGATAAACAGGTACCCCTCTCTGTCTGAACCCTTTTCTTGCACATATGGATGTGCTAACAATACAACTAGCATTAAAGCTGAATATATGTCCATGTTTCCTAGCAAACAAAAAATCTTGTACAAACTTGCAGTATATGCAATACAAAGTTACAGTATAAAGTTAGACCGTGGTGGAATCCTAACCCTCGAGGAACTTCAAATCCAACCGAAGCTACCGAGGAATCGGTGATCCAGATGCACCAATCACCAAAGCCAGATCCCCTGTCGTCCGTAGCTGACGCATCTGAGACTCCTCTAAACCGACCACAATCTAAACTCGCCGAATCCACAGGAACAACCCCAAAAGCACTAAGATATATATTCCCATAACAACTAGCAGCACCAGCTTATCAAACCACATATATATTCCCATCTAATTTATTCCAATGGATGTTAAATTAAGAGATGTATTGCAAATGTCTGAGGCAATGTTATGCGCTATTTCCATCTCATTATCTGAAGGCGGGCAAACTAAGATTTCACCCAACCTACAACGGTTACAACTACAACCAAACTACATAGTAGTCCTACCTGGAGTAGATGGAGGAAATTGTCTCACCTGCAGTAGCTGTCTAGGAGCAAGTTGAGGACGGCCGGGGTAGGAGCAGCAGGATGCATCTTGGGGACTTGGTCGGGGAACACAACCGGCAGCAGCAGCAGGTCCAGCATGTCCTATACTAGAAGCAGATCCCATGGCCTTGAATTCCTTTCCTTGACACAATACAAGCACACATCAATAGGAGATGATGAGAAGTTGTAGAAGAAGAAGAAGGAGTCCCTGAGCATCAGAAGGCAATGGAGTGGAAGAATATGAAATCAAGAGGCGGGGTGAACCTTGCTGCTGTCGGTGCTGCTGTTGTGTCCTTGACGCTGGAGCTGACTCCATTGACTGGAGATGTGTGGACCTTGAGGAGCGAGGAGAACCAGCAGGATGAAGGGCCATGGCGTCCCGAGAAACAGCCTAGCATGGCGTCCAGAGGCCTTCCTCTCCCATGGCGGACGTGTTCTAGTCATCCTGGGAAGGAGATAAGGTGAGTTGAGGAAGCTCCTACACACACAGATCGAGAAAGAGGGGGAATTCATACCAGATCTAGAGGTCGCCATCGGTGGGCTTGGCAGAGATGGCCGACTGCGGCGCGTGTCCTCGAGGTTCAGGAAGAACCTGCCGTCCTCGATGCCATCCAGGAGACGTAGTGGCGCTTGAGGGCTCGGGAGTCGCCGGAGGCACACCAACGCCAGAGTTGGAGCCGACTGAAACCCTAGCCGCCACGGGGTAGGGTTTCGAGCTCCCCCTGCCATGGTCGTGGGGTAGGGGCTCGACCTGAGCTGCTGCTGGGTTGGATCTGCCGCGCGCTGGCGGTGGGGTTGCAGGTCGATGGCGGGGCTGGTGGAGCGGAGGTCGCGCCGGCCGATGGGATCGGGGGAGAGGAGGTCGCGGGAGGGAGGGGTTGGGGTCGGGGGTCACGGGACTGTGGAGGGGGGAGCAAGAAAAGAGGCGGGGGTGGATGGAAAATGTCCACGAGGACTAGGGTTTCGGCTTAGGTGGGCTTGGGTGAGGATTGCCATTGGATCCGCGAGCATCCGACGGTATTCGGTCCACGATCCACGTGAAACGCCCACAGACCAATCAAAATGCAGCACATGGGTACGATGTCATGACCATCTAAATTGGTCGTAGTTGACTAAAAAAATTGGTCATGGTTGATTAAAAATTCATTTTCCATTTTTCAAGTGCCCAAAATGAGTTTTTTGTGAAGGACCTACAATATATTTATTGAAAAATTAGACCAAATCAATTTTCTAAAATATTAGAACATACTTAATGTATAATTCACTAAATACTTGGGTGTCAAAAGTTTTGATTCACCTCTCATGAAAAAGACAAATTTCCGTTGATCCAGTTGGAAACGGGTCAAATTTGAACTGCAGCTACCTTATAGTTTGTTAAAAAAAATTCAAAAATCATTTTTTGGTACATAAGTATCTATTTAATCAGAGAAACACCAAAAGTTTTTCAAGATTCAACCACTAGCTAGGAACGGTCATGCCCGCAGTTTTGACAACATTTTGAAAAGGGCATGAAAAAATCAAAAAAATGGAAAATTGGAAAACCTTTGAATTGTGTCATTATATGTGACCAAGTTAACAGGAAAAATAATAAACTTGTAATACAACAGTTCTTTAAAAAAATGTTCTCATAAATGAGCTATCATGTGTGAAGATTCATGGGTTTCAAGCCAAAATGATCAATCTTATAGCCACATTCATGGCATAGTTTGTTCAAATGATCTCATATTGTGCACAATAGTGCATCTTGGAATGACAAACAATGTTGCCTAAGGAAGTTTTCATTTTCTTTGCATGAAAAAATCATTTTCCATTTTTTGAGTGCCCAAAATGAGCATTTTTTGTGAAGGACCTACAATATATTTGTTGCAAAATTGGACCAAATAAATTTTATAAAATATTAGAACATATTTAATGTATAATTGACCAAATACTTGGGTGTTCACCTCTCATGAAAAAGACAAATTTCCGCCGATCCAGGTGGAAATGGTCAAATTTGAACTGCAGCTGACTCATAGTTTGCTTTTTATTTTTTCCAAGAATCATTTATAGGTACATAAATGAATATTTAATCAGAGAAACACCAAAACAATTCCAAGATTCAACCACTAGCTAGGAACGGTCATTCCCGCCGTTTGGAGCCCATTTTGAAATGGCCATAAAAAATTCAAAAATAATCAAGAAATTGGAAAACCTTCGCATTGTGTCATTACATGTGACCTAGTTATTAGGAAAAATAATAAAATTGTAATACGACAATTCTTTTGAAAAAGTGTTCTCAGAAACGAGTTATCAGGTGTGAAGATGCATGGCTTTCAAGCCAAATGATCAATCTTATGGCCACATTCATGGCATAGTTTGTTCAAATAATCTCATATTGTGCACAAGGGTTCATATTGGGATGGCAAACAATGTTGCCTAAGGAATTTTTCATTTCCTTTGGACGAAAAAATCATTTTATATTTTTCGAGTGTCCAAAATGAGTTTTTTTTGTGAAGGACCTACCATATATTTGTTGTAATATTGGACCAAATCATTTTTATAATATATTAGGCCATATTTAATGTACAATTGACAAAATGGTTGGTCGTCAAAAGTATTTATATACCTCTCATGAAAAAGACAAATTTCCGCCGAACTAGTTGGAAGTGGGTCAAATTTTAACTACACCTGCCTCATAGTTTGCTCTTTATTTTTTCCAAAAATGATTTCTAGGTACATAAGTATCTATTTAATCAGAAATACATGGTTTGGTGGCGATACGTTGAGGTTTGGATGGTGGCCGAGGGCCGCAACTCCAGAGCGCGTAAACTCACATGCCCGCCGCATGGTCACCGCATGACCGTGGTGTTGCCACGCGTTCCGGGCGGCCTAGGCATGTCTAGTGGGTCGGGCACTCCCCTGGTAGGTGTCAGGAAGAAGAAGACAATAGAAGAATATCACGAGGAGACCGAACTATGCTCAAATATGAATTAGCAGCCAAGTGTTTGTTTAGCGGTACGAGAAATGCACATGGCGAATTGGCGTGTGTTTTGGCTGAGGATGATCATCTACTAAGAAGACTATCTTCACAATTTTTCAGCTCAAAAGGAGGATCCTAGGTGGTACTTGCTTTGCAAAGTACCACACTTGAGAAAAATATGAATGTTCAAGCTGAGCTCAAAATAATGAATGGATTGATCTGAAGTGGAGGATGGTTATTTGGGCATAGGAAAGCGCTATAGAAAATTGATACCATTTGGACATGCCAAAGTGGTACTTCCTTCACAATGCTATTCTATGGACAGAAACTTGGGAAAATTAGCGAGAGAAATTGGATAAATAAAATGAGCTCAAATTTGGTGTAGGTAAGTTACATAGGTATGGTCATGCCCTGGTAAATTTTCAGATCATTTTGGGTAAGCCTAGCTAGTACTTACTTCACAAAGCTTCTCTCGAGATAGAAACTTTGGAAATTTCCTGAGAAAGATTTACCAAGAAAATGGAGCTTAATATTATCATGTGGCAATGATTTGGGTATGGAAGAGTGCCCAAAAAGTTTGAGGGTAATAGGAGGTGTCTAGATAACACTTGCTTTGCAGTGTGCCAATCTGGCCATAAAATATAAATTGAACCTAGGCTCACATGATGATTTGACTGAGCTGCAATTTGGAGGAGGGTGATAATTTGGGCATATGAAGTAACTTTATAAATTTCATGTCATTTGGATATATAAAAATGGTACTTCCTTCACAATGCTTCTAGGTGGACAAAAACTTTGGGAATTTGCCGAGGAAGATTTACTAGGCAAATGGAGCTGAATTTTGTCACAGGCAATGATTTGGACAGGAAAGAGTGCCCAAAAATTTTGAGGGCAATCAAGAATATATAAATAGCACTTCCTTCACAAAATGTTGTTGTGAACAGAATAGGAAAATTAATATTGTTGAATTACTTTTGAACTAGGAAAGGAAGGATTTTTACATATTTGGCAAAGATATGACCCAAAGAATTTATGAGATTTTTTGGGGAATTTTGGGAATGACAGAAATATAGGTTGCTTAACAACCTAGGGCAAAAATTGACACACGAACATGACACATAGGCAAAACTAATGAGGTGGCGCCTAGTCATAGCAATCCACCACAATTTACAAGGTTATGGCCATCTATATTGGTCATGATCAGCTAGATAAGGCAGCGGACCAGTGTTGTCTGCTTTATGACCATTCCATGTAAGGAAATTACGACCTTTCTGACCAAAATGGTCGATATAGTTTAGGGTTTGGAGCCCCCCGAACGGCTTTTGACCAATTGGTCTCAAATGGTCATAGATTTATGACCAATTCTTCCAGGGTCACTCACAGAAGGTCACAAGTTGACATATTTCTTGTAGTGTAGATATTGTCATGTGTATCTTCTGAAATCTAAGGATGAGGCTTTGAACTATTTCAAGATCTATAAAGCTAAAGTGAAAAACCAACTTGATCGAAAGATCAAGAGGCTTAGGTCCGATCGTGGTGGAGAGTATTTCTCAAATGAATTTGATTCCTTTTTTGAGGAACATGGTATAATCCATGAGAGGATGCCTCCCTGTTCACCTCAGTCAAATGGGTGGCTGGAAAAAAGAATCGTACTCTAACTGATTTGGTTAACGCCATGTTAGACACATCGGGTCTCTCCAAGGCATGGTGGGGGAAGGCGATATTGACGACATGTCATGTCCTAAACCGAGTTCCCACAAAAAACAAAGAGATAACTCCATTCGAGGAATGGAAGAAGAAAAGGTTAAAGCTCTCTTATCTACGAACCTGGGGTTGTTTGGCGAAAGTCAATGTGCCAATTAAGCAAAAGCTGGGACCAAAAACTTTGGATTGTGTTTTCCTGGGATATGCTTTTCATAGCATTGGTTATAGATTCTTGGTTGTAAAATCTGAGGTACCTGACATGCATGTCAGTACGATCATGGAGTCGAATGATGCAACTTTCTTTGAAGATATCTTTCCCATGAAGGATATGGCTACCTCATCTAGTCAGGAGATGCCTAGTTCATTGAATCAGGAATCAGTTACAACTACCGAACCTTCCATTTTGATGGAACATTTTGAAAGTCCTGTGGAGGAGAACAATGAAGTTCCTACTAGGAGCAAGAGACAGAGGACTGCAAAGTCCTTTGGTGATGAATTTCTTGTGTATCTCATAGATGATACTCCCAGTTCTATTTCAGAGGCCTATGCATCTGAAGATGCTGACTACTGGAAGGAAGCGGTCCGTAGTGATATGGATTCCATCTTGGCAAATGAAACTTGGGAAATAACTGATCGTGTTCTTTGTGCTGAATGCCAGAATCCTAGAATCACTTAAACTTGCGGTTGAATACCACAATCATAATGATGAATTTTTTGATAGGCAATATAGGATGCTTCAGATGCAGAACAGGGCTTCTAGAGGTGCTCGGCTTTGTTTTACAGTAGCTTGTCGGCATGATGTTTCAGATATCATGCATGTCCGTGATTTGGATTTCACCGATCCCTTCGCATGTGGATGCTGAAAAATGGGGTCCCCCCTTCCATTCTTGCTTGTCCCATCTTGTGTTTTGTTCAAGCCTGATTAGTCCCAATGTGCTTGTAGTGTGGAGAAGTTCATATCATCCCAATTTATTTTATCTAGACAAATCATTTTGGGGAGCTATGCACAATGAACTATTAAGAAATTCAGTACTAAACAACGATGGCTGACAGCAGGTATATTCAATTTAGAAGTTTCTTTTAAAACTGTTTTTATGTTTTTTTTTCTAGTGTAGCATCATTGAAAATTTGCATGCCACTAAACTTCATGATTTGACTACCTCTGATAGCTCAAAGTTTCTACATGGAAGGGAAGAGTTCTTTTTTTTCAACTGAAAATAAGGGACATGCGTCATGCTGCCGAAATTTTATTTTGAAACCGATCATGTGAGTGGCAGGCATATGGGAAAATGCTGACCCAGTTTATGGTAATACGTTGGCCTGGGGGATTACTAAGGTACACTTGTAATTTCTGGACAGAATTAGGTTGTCAGTTACTTGTGCTCTTTTTATCCCCAGATTTATTTTTATTTTATTTTTTTTAAGGTCACCAGGGGAGGGCGAAGCCCTCCACCTGAATCTTTTTTCTTTTTCTATTGCATCACACCCCTAGGAAGGGGCAGGGTTTTACACATGCGTGCGAGAGAGATGGAGAGCGATGAAGAGAGAGAGGGGGAGAGGGGGGGGGCGGCACAAACGCCAGACCCAAGAGCACCAAGGCTAAACCGCCCGAGAGAACACGCGGAGCCACCTATCTATACACGCCTGGTCAGCCACTTTCAAACGGCCTTTCCAAAGGACCGAGTCTTCCCGGCAGCACCCGAGCAAACGGGCCAGGGAAGGTCGGGCGCCTTGGAACACCACGGCATTTCTATGCTTCCACAGCTGCCAACAGCAAAAGGAGGGTGAAGGAGGCATGGGCAACATCACCAGCCGCCTCCCGCACGTCCACGTCCTGGAGCACTCCAACATGGTAACTCCTCCCGACCACCTCCACGCCCACGGCCAGCCAGAACGAGCGGGCAAAGGGGCAATCGAAGATCAGGTGATCCGCCGTCTCGACCACACATGCGCAGATGGGGCAGGAGGCTTCCGCAGCCGCTACAATAGTCTTCCGGAGCAGGACATCTCTCGTGTGGATCCTCCGCTGCACAAGGAGCCACCCGAAGAACCGGACACGGGACGGCACATCGCACCCCCAAATGAAGTCCGTGAAGGAGGCCCGCGTGCCGCCAAAGCGTTCTAGGGTGTAGACGGCAGCCGTAGCGACGCCCCCGCCCACGCCTCGGCACATCACAGGGTAGCGTTCGTCGTCGCCAGGGGACTCCCGAACCTCAGCTAGCAACGCCAGGAGGGCACCCCGCTCGCCCCCCCCCCCCCGACGGTGGTGAGCCTGGGTACGAGCACCCGGTCTAGGCCGCGGGCGCGCACCTGCCACACAGTGGCCTCCGTGTCCGTGGCGTGCGAAAGGAGGGCAGGGAAGGCCGCCGAGACTGCCCCGCACGGCAGCCAATGATCGAACCAGAAGGACGTCCGCCGCCCGTCCCGTACCTCCACCGTCATTAGACTCCGGTAGAGTGGCAGCATCTTGGACAGCGCCCGGGCGTGTTCGTCGGCCGACCTAGCCCAAAGCCGAGAGCATGGAGTGCCCGTCCAGCCCCGCCCATACCCACACCGCCCATCGCGAGGACGTGGGAGCCGCGTGGAGATGGTGCAGCATCTTGATCAACAGGCTCCGGTTTTGCGTTGCAAGGTCCCGAACGCCGAGGCCCCCCTCCTCCTTGGTTTGGCAGACCCGCTCACAGGCCACGAGGCATTGCGCGCCGATGGCACGGTCGGCAGCATTCCAGAGGAAGGCGCGGTGCAGCGAGTCCAGCCTTTTGAGCACCGCTAGAGGAAGGAGCATGGCCGCCATCGCGTACGTCGGGAGGGCATCCAGCACCGTGCTGAGCAGCACCAGTCGCCCGGCAGGGGAGAGTAGCCGAGCCCGCCAGCCCGCCAGGTACTTGTCCACCTTCGCAAGCATGGGGATAAAGTCGGAGAAGATGAGCTTTTCCCATGACAGCGGAAGCCCGAGATAGGCCTGCGAGAATCCCTGGACGGCGCAGCCGAGCACGCCAACGGCCTCCTCCAACACCTCCGGAGGCACGTGCATGGGGACAAGCGTGCTCTTGGAGAAGTTTATGTCCAGCCCCGTCGCGGCCGCGAAATCGTCGAGGATGCGGCGAAGGCGGACAGCCGCGCCACGCTCCGCCCTGAGGATGACCAATGTGTCGTCGGCATACTGGAGCACCAAAGGGGGGGCACCCTCCACCAGCGGGTGGCGGAGCTCGCCGTCTTGCCGGATCATCTGTTGCAGGACGTCGGCGACGATGAGGAAGAGGTAGGGCAAGCTCGGGTCCCCCTGGCGCAGCCCGCGGCGCACCATAAACCACTTCCCCGGTACACCGTTAAGGAGAACCGCCGACCGGGAGGACCGAAAGATCAAGTCCATCCAAGCGCACCATCTGGCGGGGAAGCCGCGCACCTCGAGAATGCGCCGGAGCGCCCCCCAATCGACCGAGTCGAACGCCTTGGTGAAGTCGAGCTTGAAGACAAGGGCGGGGGCGCTGTGCCGGTGGCAGCACTGGATCACCTCGGCGGCGTACACGAAATTTTCAGAGATGCTTCTCCCCGCCAGGAACCCGGACTGGTCGACGTCGATGATGCCCCTGATCTGCTGCTGCAGCCTCGAGGTGAGCCCGCGGCACAGGATCTTGACGTCCCCGTTTTGAAGGGAGACGGGCCGGAAGGCACCGGGCATGGGCACACCCACGCCCTTGGGCAGAAGCGTGATGTATGCCCGGTTGATGGCGTTGAGGTTCACGGTCCCGGCGTGGACCGCGGCGAAGAGGCGCTGGAGGTCTCCGGAAACGGTGTCCCAGGCGGCCTGGTAAAAAGCGGGGCCGAGGCCGTTCGGCCCAGGCACGCTGGACCGATCAAGAAGCCCGGCCGCATCCTTGATCTCGTCGGGCGAGAACGGCGCTTCCAGGGCAGCCGCGTTGACCTGAGTGGCGTCGCGGTAGAGGCCAGCCAGGCCGAACCGCCAGACGAAGGGACGCGCCCTCCCCAACAGCTCGGAGTAGAAGGAGAGCAGCGCCTCCGCCTTCCCGGCGTGGTCGAGCACCATCACCCCGCCCACGTCCAGGAAACGGATCATGTTGGCTCGGCGACGATTGGAGGCGCTCGCGTGGAAGAAACGAGTGTTCTTGTCTCCCTCGCAGACCGCCCGGCACTTCCCATGCTGCTTCTAGTACGAGCTCTGGCGCCTGATCGAGTCGGCTAGTGCTAGCCTGGAGTCGCCTCGGAGCTGCAACTCATCAAAGGTTAGGGGGCGGCATTCTTCCCAGAAGTCCACCAAGTCAATCACGAATTTGCAGTCATTATCAAAGGTTGGAATACGTTTGTGTAATCTTTTCCAAACCTTGGCCGAGGCCCTGGATTGTTTCTTGCGAGCCGCCAGGGACCCCGCAGCACACCGCCCGTCACCAACGCTAGACCAGGAGGGGAGAGTGAAGGGAAGGAATTGAGGATTGCGGAGCCAGGCACTCTCGAAGAAGAAACGCGAGGAAGCTGGAACATTGGTCGCCGTCTCCACCACCAGGGGAACGTGATCCGAGGTAGGGCGGGGACGGGACGACAAAGCCGAGTCTGGGAAGGCCGTGTCCCAGGCGAAGTCAAAGAAGACCAGGTCCAGGCGAGCCAGTGTGGGGGGGTCGTATTTGTTCGTCCAGGTAAACCGACGATCGGACAGAGCCAGCTCGTGGAGAGCAAGGGTTTTGATCAGAGAGTTGAAAGTCGCCGCGCGCGGGGCGTCGAACCGATCGTTGTTCTTCTCGTGAGGAAACCCGATCAGGTTGAAATCCCCAAGCAGGAGCCACGGACCCGAGACGCCTTCGGCAACCGTGATGAGATCATCAACGAAATCAGCCGTCAAGGCAGGATATGCGGGCGCGTATATGTTGGTGATCATGAAAGGGAGAGCGCTTGTCGTAGAGGCCAGGTGAGAAGTGAGAGAGAAGCGAGACGTCGAGGAGGAAGTGAGTGTAAAGACACGGCTGTTCCAAGCCATCACAATCCCTCCTCGACTCCCCTCGGCATCCTTGACCACGTAAGTGTCAAGGCGAGAAGGAAGGAACGAACGAGCTTTAGACATAGACAACTCCGACAACTTGTTCTCCTGAATACAAGCGACAACAGGATCCACCGCGTTGATAGAAT
The DNA here is from genome assembly GCF_018294505.1 of Triticum aestivum. NCBI lineage: Eukaryota > Viridiplantae > Streptophyta > Magnoliopsida > Poales > Poaceae > Triticum > Triticum aestivum. The sequence continues at coordinate 580,128,813 of NC_057795.1, forward strand.
CTCGGACCACGTCGCACTTGTCGACGTCCCCAAGCCCTTCCACATTCCAGCACAAGAAAGAGAACTTAACGCGGGGAGGATTATCCATTACATAACGGGGCACCGACAACAGAACGGCCATCACGCGACCTCAGCGACAAGCCATGATTAGAAGAACAGAAGTAAACGGCAGGGCGGTGCAGCACAAACGCTGTAGTATTCCGCCCATGCATCCTAACGATGCTAGCCGCGACGGGGGGATAGGCGCAGCCGCGCGATGGATACCGGAACTGACACAGGGAGGCACCCTAATCATCAGCACGTGAGGTCACCGGAGCGCGCGGGATGGCCACCGACGCGCGGAGAGCAGCCGCCTCCACGGAGTTCAGCGGCTTGACGACGCCATCGAGCATCTTGTCCTTCGCCACCTTGGACTTGAGGCGAGGCGAACAGCCAGAGAGAGCGGCGCGAAGGGCCCGCAGCCGCATGGCTTTTTCCTCCATACCCATGCACTTGGATGGCTCGTCCCGGGCGATCCGGGCGCTCCGGCGATGCACGGGGAGGGGCACGACCACAGCCACAGCAGGCTCCTCGATCTCCACCAGTGACACGCTAGAGCGGCCACTGGACACGGACGCCCGCCCCGGCGAACCCGCAGCAATGCAGGCAAGCGGCGTCGCCGCGCCCGAGGAAGGAGCAGGGAGGCGCTGCACCGTGTTGCCTGACAGCGGGGGGGGCACGCAAGAGCCGCAGCATGGAGGCGAGCTGGAGCCCGCCCCCGCAGCGGCCAACGTGCATGGGATCGGGCCCCCCAGCCCGCGCGCCCACAGGCTGCCCAAGAAGGACCGCCTGATTGTGCGCGAACGGAGGAGGCGGCTCGGCAAAGAAAGGGATGTAGGTCCCGTCAGCCGAAAAGGAGTCGTCCCGGCTCCACGCACGGACGGGGCGAACCGCGACAATGCGCGCCCCCCATCGGCCGCCCAGAGGCCAGACGTCGCAAGGCACGCTCCGCGGGTTTTTCAGCAGGACCATGGCGCGAAGCGTGGCCAGCTCCCTGCCGGAGAGCACCAGCGGATCGATCTCCAGCACCCTGCCGAACCCCGAGAACATGGCAGGGATGCAGGTGGGGTTGATGAACTCCGTCGGAAATCCGGTGGCGGCCAGCACCGCGCACACGTCCAGGCGGGGGGAGACACGATCGTACCCCTCCTCAGGGAAGAGGTTGATGCGTGCTACCTCGTGCATGAAAGGCTGGCGCCGGAGAGCCTCCCTCCTATCCTCCCAAGACGCAAAGCGCAGGTACATGGCGCCGACGGACGACTGAACCACCTCCGGGAGAAGGTGGCCAAGGTTGTCGAGCACGGCGGCCTGCACCGCGAGGGTGTCGTTGTGGAAGGCGTTGGGGGGGACGATGACCACCACCGTGAGTCGCTCCGCAGCCGCATAGTGGCCCTCCGGCATGAACACCTCCACAGCGTCCGGGCGCTCGGAGTTCGCGATGACAGACGGAAGCGAGTTCCCCGACGACACAGAGGAGGCGGAGCAGAGGGAAACCCTCGACTCAGACGAGGAGGAAGCTTGGTCGCGGAACCGCAGCAGCTCGGGGGGGATGTCGGCCGAGGCAGACGCCGGGGCCGGAGAGTCCGGGGCCCCGCGCTGCACCAATGCGCCCGGCGGGGAAGGGGCGGTGAACTGACGACCCCGGAGATGGTGATGTCACGGGGGCGCGGGGGAGGCGCAGCCATGGCAGCCACCGCCGCAGGAGACTCAGGTGTCGCCACCTCTCCCCGTTCCAAGGCCGGCACGACGAGCGGGGTCGTAGCCCCGTTCACCGCAGAGGAGGGGTGGAGCTGGACTCGCCCACCTCCAGGCGCCGTGGCGGGATGGACGCGGCGCGCGTCGAGGGAGTGGATGGGCGCGCCCGCGGGTAGGGCGTGGACTGACGACGGGCATGGGGGCGGGGTGGTCCAGGGCCGAGCGGCCGGGGAAGGACGCAGCCTTGGGAGGGGTGGGACGGGGCTTGGGAGCCATGGCGCAGCGGGGGGGCGAGGCGCGGTGACCAGACACGCGGCACCGCCGGCACCGAACAGGGTCTCGGCAATCCTTGACGTAGTGGAGGATGGAAAGGCAACGGAAACAGCCGTGGAGGGAGAGCGGTGGCTGAGGAGGGAGAGGGCTGGAGGGAGGGGGTTAGCGATGGGGGAGAGGAGCGCCTGCTTGTAAGGGCTGGCCGCCCCCTCTGCAACAGTTATGGCGGTAGATGGGGGTGGGTCGGGGGGAGTAACGCAGCCGCTCGCCCCCGCGTGGGGCGCAGGAGGAGAGCCCGCCCCATCCGCGTACGCGGTGTCGGTCGGACAGGCGACAGGACGGACGGGCGGGGGGTACGCCAGGGGGATGTCAGCTCCCGCAGAGCCCGCATGTAATTTATCGGGACCGAGAAGATCGGTCAGCGACGCTGGCAGGGGAAGGAGGGGGGGCGCTGCGGCACCACGCGGACAGGACACCGAATAGACATCGGTTTAAAACGACAGCGACAGGAGGCGTTGGGGGCATTAACTCTGGGTTGGTGCAGCAGGCGCCGCGCATGCGCCGCGCAATTACGAGTCGCTGCCACCTCATCCACAGCCTCGCGGAGGGAGGCATGCAGGCTAAGGTTGACGGCGACGAGCAGGCCGGGCGCGACGGCGACGAGGAATTGCGCGACCACGGACCGCCTCGCTCGCAACTTGGACCGAGAACACCCGCGCTCCAGCCCGAACCGCCCGCAGGCTCTCTAGCGCGAACCGCCCGCAGGCCCGTCGCCAGAGAAGCACCCGGCGACGAACGGAACGACGACCCAGACCGTGCCAGGAACCGTCAGGGAGGGGAACGTCGCGGCATCGAAGGGGACGCCGGAAAGGAAGGACGCCAGGATGCAGGAGTGGAAGGCGATACCTGAACGGGGAACGAGGTCGACGGTGGCGGCGGAGGGCGTCTCAACGGGGCTCCCAGCAGCAGCGAGGCCGGGGCGCCGGGCAAGGAACGGATCCGACTAGGGTGGTGGGTGCGGCGACGGTGGTGGGTGTGTCGGTGGTGGGGCGGGCGCAGCGGGCGAGGGGTCGCCGGCGTCGCGTGGCGAGTCGCCAGGCGAGTCGCGAGAGCCCCCTTCCCCCATCGTCTCGTGGCGTGCTGCTTTTCCCGATAGCGATTTATTTATTTTGATGGGAGGCACAAGATTGTTCAGCAATCGGCATAGTTACCATTTCACTAGCGAGGTGTGTCGCTCTAAGAAAAGTTCACTAGGGAGGTGTGCTTCGGGGTCGCAGCCTGCTGCTCGCAGCCCAATACCAGAAGGAATCAACCTTGGCCCAGCCATTAGACAACTTTCTGTCAGCTTTCACTTGTGAAAACAAAATTCCTCAAATTATATGACCCATGATTCAACCTGATGGAAGAAGCTAATTAGTCAAGTTGTCGATTCTTTGCGAATTACATGAAGCGGCATGTTAAATACGGAAACAAAAGCAGATAGGAGATTTTCCCAATACAGTATTCAATGTTTCTTTACTTAATAAGATGTTGCAGCAACTTAATTGATTTGTGGAGTGAAGTGACATTCGCAATATGTTTTGATCATCTATCGGCTGCAAATTTGTATTAACATGGCATTCATGGATCACGAGCATAACCAAGAAGAAGTAATGTACGTTCTATGTTGTGGTGGAGATAGACAGAAACCACTAGGGGGCTAAACGCAATAGATGAAGCGCTGGGGGGGGGGGCAAAGGCTAGTTTTTTTCCTAATCTAAGCCCTTCAAAAATAATTCTCCAGGGATCTCCCCCCCCCACGAGCATAACCAAGAAGAAGTAATGTACGTTCTACGTTGTGGCGGAGATAGACAGAAACCACTAGGGTGTCAAAACACATCCTACTCCAGTTCTCTGAGACCATCGGTTTAACCATTAACTTCCACAAAAGCACCTTCACGCCTATTCACGTTGACCCGGAGCTAACTCTAAGCCTAGCAGCTATCCTCAGGTGTCAGATCGCTACCTTCCCCCAATCCTACCTGGGCCTCCCCCTATCGACCCATAAGCTTAACCTGGCAGATTTCTTTTTCATCATTGACAAGATCGACGGGCGCTTAGCCGGCTGGGGCGACCTTCTTCTATCTATCGCGGGTAGGGCTATCTTGGTCCGCTCTGTCCTTCGAGCCCTCCCCATCTACGCTATGAGTGTCCTTCTGCTTCCAGCCGGTACCTTACAGGAGATCGAGAAGCGTTGTAGAGCCTTCTTTTGCACTGGCCAAAACTCAATCACGGGCGGCAAGTGCAAAGTTGCTTGGGATCTTGTATGTGCACCCTTCACCAATGGGGGCCTTAGTTTCCTCTCCCTCAAGCACATGAACCTGTGCCTGCTTCTGAAGCACATATCTAAGCTTCACGACGACCAGGCCTCAGAACCTGTCTTCTTAGTCTCCCGATTCGGTTGGTCCACCTCGCATGATGTAGGCCCCTCTGACTCCACGCACCCTCCTATATGGCGGGACATCATCAAAGGGCTCGATTTCTACCGCTCCATCACCAGAGTCCATCTTGGCAATGGGGCATCCACCTCATTCTGGAATGACCTCTGGCTCCCACACTCTACTCACACCCTCTCACAACAATTCCCGGCGCTTTTCACCCACTCCAACAGAATACACACCTCTGTGGCACGTGTTATGGCTTCAGACGACCTAACCTTAGACCTTACCCCTTGGCTCTCTTCTATGGCCGAACACGAGCTTAATGAACTCCGATCTTTGTTGGCTACGGTAAGTCTGAATTTGCAGATCACTGAGAGACGAACAATGAGGGAGACAAGCCACACGCTGACCACTAAGCGGGCGTATGAGGCAGTTTGGAAGCACCGGCCAACGGGCCCTCTTGCACCGGCAATCTAGAGAAATCACGCGCCTAACAAGTGCAGAATTTTTGCATGGCTCGCTCATAAAGACATGCATGTTCACCAATGTGCGGCGTTTTTGCTGAGGCATTACTACCTCAGCCAAGTGCCCCTTCTGCAGCCAAGACGAATCCATCGATCACCTGCTCTTCACCTGTAGGCGGCTAGCCCCTCTCTGGGCGGAGCTAAACAGCTTATGCCACTCCCCTCATGGGCTTCTTCACGCCTGGGAGGGGGGATTGACAAACAAAACCAGGTCAACGATTCTGCTAGCCATTCTTTGGAACATTTGGAAGCCAAGGTATTTCGGAATGAACACCAACAGCTACACCACCTCGCCAACTCCGCGGCAGATGATCTACACCTCTGGTCGTATAGATGCAAAAACATTCAGAAGCAAATCAACATTCGTGACTGGGGCTCCATGGTGTTCCAACTTGCTGGGAGAATATAGCCTTCAGTTTTGTATTCTTCTATTCTGTGCTCCCCCCCCCCCTCCTTCTCTAACCCCAATGTAACTCTGCTCTATGTAACAACTCTATGGGTTTTGGCAATAAAGTTCAGGCAGGCGTAAGCCCGTCGTTGACACGTCAAAAAACCACTAGGGGGCTAAACACAATAGATGAAGCGCTAGGGGGGGGAGGCAAGGGATAATTTTTTCCTAATCTAAGCCCTTCAAAAAATAATTTCTCCAGGGATCTCTCCAAGGCTGGGGGGTACCCCCCCCCATCCCACCACATACCTTTGTCATTGCTCCTATGTGCAGCTATGGTGCAGAGCACCGAATCGATCAATCTTTGAAGATGACGGTGTCTACGATGGCCATGAGTGGGACAGGCAGTTGGGCATGGAGTTGCGCTCATAGGTGGAGTTGGTTGCATGAGCTTGTACCGGGTGCAGCCGGCAGGGTGGGCCATGTCGAGCAGTGTCGAAAAATAGTGCTCCTTCCGTCCTTCGGGTAGGATGAGTCTTGCCACTCCAGCAGCACAACCCATATACCCTCATGAACAGAAATAGAGTCTAACAAGGGATGTGTCGTTCATGGTTGCGACCCCGCAGACCCAATCATCCACTCTGTTTTTTATTCCAATGAGCCTATTTTTGATAACTCAAGAAACTTAAAGACGTATATAAGTTGCAGGAATAGAGTGTAAGGAAGCGAGATGGGACTATTCAATATTTTTTTAGACATCGGTGGGACTATTCAATAGATATACTGACCCTATTTAGGAGCAATATTTTTGCATCGGGCTGCATGTATCTTAAATGGGCCTACTCGGACCTACACACATACAACAACAGCACGAAGAAAAAAGACAATGTTTTCCCTTTCTACTAGTAATAGTTAGCACAAGGTATAAATAGAATAGAATATGTTCTTTTTCGCAAGAGATAGCTAGCTTAGTTGTTTATTTGTGGCTAGAATGTTATATGATGTTGTGAGTTCAAATTCAATTGGTACCAACTTTTTAATATGACCGAGCAGGCCCGCGCGTACCGGTGGGATGCTAAAAAAAACTTACCCGGACGAAAAATTCAGAAAAACACATCCAAAAAATAATAATAATAATATAGGTGAACGGATGAACAAATGGAAACATGACCTTGCTTTATAATTATATATATAATATAATAATAATATAATAATAATATATATAATTAAAAATTAAAGAAGAAGAAGAAGAAGATAGAGATATAGAGATAGACATCGACATGGATATATAGGCATAGATATAGATTTAGAATGTTTACAGGGATCACCTCCGAATCGTGTGGATTACCTAGCCAAACATGTCTTCCCTGATGGAGAGAGACACCATACCTAGCCAAATTATTTGGTTTTTAAGGGTACTTTATTTGGTTTCTTTTGAGATAAACCCTTTCCGATTTGAGGGGAGGCTAAAAAAAACTACACGGGCTGCACTGAATGGGTCGCTGAAAGCGGCAAGGTACCCGTGGGCCGTTAAATGTGGTTTATACACACCCCCGCCCTATGTTAGGTCCAGTACTTTATACTAGTCGAACCCACCACCAGGGCACCACCAACTCGGCAATGAACGATCTCCTGAATGCTGAGTACAAGGTGGAGGAAGTGAAAACTGCTTTAATTCAAATGTTCCAGACCAACGCGTCGGGTTCGGTCCCTGCACATTTTTATCAACATCACTGGGATGTGTGTGGCAAGGAGGTAACCAAGGTTGTTCTACGCATTATTAGTGGCACTGAATCAGCAGCGTGTATTAACGAGACCATCCTGGTTTTAATACTAAAGGTAAAAAACCCAAACTTGATGTCACAGTTCAGGCCCATCTCTCTCTATAATGTATTATACAAGATAGCATCAAATGTTATTTCTAACAGGCTGAAGCTAGTACTTCCATACATTATCTCAGAGGAGCAGTCAGCTTTTGTCCCAGGGAGCCTTATCACAGATAACATCATTGTAGCGTATGAATGTCTTCATTTTATGAAGCGAAACAAAGCAAAGTACGACTGACATTGTGCGTTGAAATTGGATATGATGAAGGCTCATGACAGAGTGGAGTGGGACTATTTACAGGCAATCATGCTCAAGCTAGGCTTCACAGAGAGATGGGTTGATATTGTTATGAGCTTGGTAAGAACTGTGAAATTCTCAGTTTTATTAATGCCAAGAGATTGTAGGAGTTCACACCATCTCGTGAAATTCGACAGGGAGACGCAATCTCCCCGTACCTCTTCCTGATAGCAACAGCGGACCTTTCGCACCTCTTAAAATCTACAGACGAGTCATCAAACATGAGTGGGGTGAAGGTGGCGACCTCGGCACCACCGGTAAACCACTTGTTATTCACAGATGACAGCTTGTTGTTTTTTGAGGCAAGTGGAGACGGGGCACTTGAGGTAAACCAGTTGCTAATAACCACTTATTGTCAGGCATCTGGCCAACGCATAAACTATGATAAATCATCTATCTTCTTCAGTAAGGGATGCCCAGGAAATATTAGAGAGGAAGTTAAAGCATTTATTAGAGAGGAAGTTAAAGCATTGTTGCATGTTCCAAATGAGACCTAGAACGAAAAATATTTGGGGATGCCTTCTGATGTGGGCTCTTCAAAGAACGGTGACTTCAAGTACTTAAAGGATGATCTGTGGAGTAGAGTGCAAGGGTGGATTGAGAAAACCATGTCCTCAGCTGGTAAGGAAGTGTTAGTAAAGTCAGTTGCGCAAGTTGTACATGTTTTATCTATGTCATGCTTTAAGCTTCCACGGGGATTATGTGCGCAGTTGAATATATTGATCCGCAAGTTTTGGTGGGCGGTAAAGATGGCCACCAGAAAGCCAACTGGGTCTCTTGGGATACAATGACACAACCAAAATATACGGGAGGCCTGGGCTTCAGAGATTTTGAATTGTTTAACCTGGCCCTTCTAGCAAAACAGACATGGTGTATTCTTTAGACTCCAGATTCACTCAGCGCAAGAATATTGAAGGTTGTTTACTTTCCTTCTGGTACAATTTTAGATGTAGAACTTGGTAGCCGTCCTAGCCAGATTTGGAGAGCAATCTAGAAAGGACGGGACATTTTGAAACAGGGTTTGATCAAGCGGGTAGGTAATGGAGCATCGACACTCATATGGACAGAAAATTGGATACCACGGGATGTGGTGATGCGCCCTTTTGGTTGTCGGTGTGACAATCCACCCTCTTTTGTTTCTGATCTTATTGATAATGCTAATGCAAAATGGGACAAGGTGAAGATTGCTGAGGTATGCTTACCAATTGATGTGCATGCCATACTTAGTATACCATTATGCACCATTGACATGGATGATAGATGGGCATGGAACTTCGAGAAGAGTGGTAACTTTTCAGTCAGACCGGCCTATAAAATGATGATTGCAACAACACTAAGGAGGGAAGCCTGGCTAGATGGTTCATCTGGTTCATCGCGTAATGGCAGAGATGCGGCATCATGGAAATTGCTATGGAAAATACCAGTCCCGGGCAAGATACGTATGTTTCTTTGGAGATTAGCAAAGAGCTCGCTGCCAACGGAGGATGTTAGAGCACACCGAAAAATGTCTACCACAAGCTCATGTGGCTTATGCGGAGCCGCAGATTCGTGGAGGCATTCTCTTCTTGAATGCACTATGGCGAGGTGTATGTGGGCACTCGTCAATGGGGAGTTGGCAGAACACTGGTGCGAGACAACAGAGCCTAGTGCAAGGCAGTGGTTGTTTATGATGATTGATACATTATCGCATGAATCCTTCGTCAGGCTTTCAGTGACTTTATGGGCAATCTGGTGGGCAAGACGACAGATTATCCATGAGGAAATTTATCAAAACCCTTCGGCCACACACCAGTTTATCAATAGGTTCATAGCAGACCTTGAATTAGTCCCTAAGAAGTTGGTAAGAAACTCAGCTATACCAAGGGTTGTTGAAAGATCAAAGGCACCTCCACCAGGATATGCAAAGGTCCATGTAGATGTCTGTCTCGCACGCAATGGCCAAGTAGATTCTACAGCAGCAGTGTGTAGAGACGTTAATGACCTTTTCCTGGCAGCTCGGTCCTGGTCATTCATGGAGTTAATGAGGTAGCAGCATTGGAGGCAATAGCCTATCGCGAAGCCCTGTGTCTCGTTGATGATTTTCTGCTTCAGAATTTCATTGTTGCATCGGATGCGAAGCAGGTAATTGGAGATATTGAGAAGGGTACTAACAGCAACTATGGACACATTGGCAGAGAAATAAAGCATTGATCCATAAACTTTAACTTCAAACTCAATTTTGAAGGCCGAGCTATAGAGGCAGATAGTTTACCTAAATTTGCTAGTTCTTTGGATGAGGGTCGCCATGTTTGGTTCAGTCCTCATGATCCTATTTGTATCCCTTTCCATGTTACATTTGATCAATAAAATTTAGCTTTCCCCCTAAAAAGGGGGAAATTTGTCTAAAAAAATCAACTCGGGAAATGCAAAAAAAAAAGCAGAGAATCCAGTGCGGCCGCCCCGGCGTCGACGCTGGCCATAGAGATGGAGCCGGTCATTCCTAGTGCCAACAGGATAAAACTAACGGACACCCACGAAGCGACCATAGAGAGAAGCGAAGAACGGCCGCTCGGATCGGAGGGCGATGTCCACGACCACATCAGCAACCTCCCAGACGCCGTCCTCGGTGAGATCATCTCCCTCCTCCCCACCAAGGACGGTGCCGCGTATTATGCCTGGCTCTGATCCCCCGCACTCGACAACCTACAGGAGCTCCAGCTCTACCCTGGCAGATATGATTGCGCAATCCCATCCCATCACAAATGTTGTTACTGCCGCTGGTGTCCATCTTCCGGTTCTCGTAAACTCTCCACGTCGTCGCCATTAACCTGTGTTGGGGAACGTAGCAGAAATTCAAAATTTTCCACGCATCACCAAGATCAATCTATGGAGATTCTAGCAACAAGAGAGAGGGGAGTGTATCTTCATACCCTTGAAGATCGCGATGCGGAAGCGTTACAAGAACGCGGTTGGAGAAGTCGTACACGCAGCGATTCAGATTGCAGTCGATTCCGATCTAAGCACCGAACAACGGCGCCTCCGCGTTCAACACACGTGCAGCCCGGTGACGTCTCCCGCGCCTTGATCCAGCAAGGAAGAGGGAGAGATTGGGGAAGACAACTCCAGCAGCAACATGACGGCGTGGTGGTGGTGGAGCTATGTGGTTTCCAACAGGGCTTCGCCAAGCACTAGGAAGGATGAGGATGTGGAGAGGTAGGGCTGCGCCGAGAGAGAGAGAGAGAGAGAGAGAGAGAGAGAGAGAGAGAGAGAGAGAGAGACTCGCGTCCTTGGCAGCCCCAAAAACCCCACTATATATAGAGGAGGGGAGGGGGTGCGCCCCCTCTAGGGTTCCCACCCCTAGGGGGGCGGCAGCCCTAGATGGGATGGAGGGGGCGGCCAAGAGGGGGAGAGAGGGGAGTGCGCCCTAGGGTGGGCCTTTAGGCCCATCTACGCCTAGGGTTTCCCCTCTCCCCTCCTAGTTGCGCCTTGGGCCTTGGTGGGAGGCGCACCAGCCCACTCTGGGGCTGGTTCCTTCCCACTCTAGGCCCATGCAAGCCTCCGAGGCTGGTGGCCCCTCCCGGTGGACCCCGGAACCCTTCCGGTGGTCCCGGTACATTACCGGTGACCCCCAAAATACTTCCGGTGGCCAAAACCTCTCTTCCTATATATTATTCTTTACCTCCGGACCATTCCGGAACTCCTCATGATGTCCAGGATCTTATCCGCGACTCCGAACAACATTCGGTAACCACATACAAACTTCCCTTATAACCCTAGCGTCATCGAACCTTAAGTGTGTAGACCCTACGGGTTCGGGAAGCATGCAGACAAGACCGAGACAGATCTCCGGTCAATAACCAACAGCGGGATCTGGATACCCATGTTGGCTCCCACATGTTCCATGATGATCTCATCGGATGAACCACGATGTCGGGGATTCAAGCAATCCCGTATACAATTCCCTTTGTTAATCGGTACGTTACTTGCCCGAGATTCGATCGTCGGTATCCCAATACCTCGTTCAATATCGTTACCGGCAAGTCACTTTACTCGTTGCGTAATGCATGATCCCGTGACTAACTACTTAGTCACATTGAGCTCATTATGATGATGCATTACCGAGTGGGCCCAGAGATACCTCTCCGTCATACAGAGTGACAAATCCCAGTCTCGATTCATGCCAACCCAACAAATACTTTCGGAGATACCTGTAGTGCACCTTTATAGTCACCCAGTTATGTTGTGACGTTTGGTACACCCAAAACACTCCTACAGTATCAGGGAGTTACACAACCTCATGGTCTAAGGAAATGATACTTGACATTAGAAAAGCTTCAGCAAACGAACTACACGATCTTGTGCTATGCTTAGGATTGGGTCTTGTCCATCACATCATTCTCCTAATGATGTGATCCTGTTATCAATGACATCCAATGTCCATGGTCTGGAAACCATGACCATCTGTTGATCAACGAGCTAGTCAACTAGAGGCTCACTAGGGACATGTTGTGGTCTATGTATTCACACATGTATTGCGGTTTCCGGTCAATACAATTATAGCATGAACAAAAGACAATTATCATGAACAAGGAAATACAATAATAACCAATTTATTATTGCCTCTAGGGCATATTTTCAACAGTCTCCCACTTACACAAGAGTCAATAATCTAGTTCACATCACTATGTGATTGTAATGAATTCAACACTCATGGAGTTTGATCATATCTCGCTTGTGAGAGAGGTTATTAGTCAGCGAGTCTGAACCTTTCAGATCCGTGTGTGTTTTACAAATCTCTATGTCATCCTGCAACTACCACGCTCTATTTGGAGCTATTCCAAATAATTGTTCTACTATACGAATCCGGTTTACTACTCAGAATCATCCGGATTAGTGTCAAAGTTTGCATCGACGTAACCCTTTACGACGAACTCTTTTACCACCTCCATAATCGAAAAATTTCTTAGTCCATTAGTTACTAAGGATAAGTCTGACCATTGTCCTGTGATTCATTCCTGGATCACTCTTGTACCCCTTGACTGACTCATGGCAAGGCACACTTCAGGTGCGGTACACAGCATAGCATACTGTAGAGCCTACGTCTAAAGCATAGGGGATGACCTTCGTCCTTTCTCTCTTTTCTGCCGTGGTCAGGTCTTGAGTCTTACTCAATACTCATACCTTATAACACAGCCAAGAACTCCTTCTTTGCCGATCTATTTTGAACTCCTTCAAAATCTTGTCACGGTATGTATTCATTTGAAAGTATTATTAAGCATTTTTGATCTATCCTTATAGATCTTGACGCTCAATGTTCAAATAGCTTATTCCAGGTTTTCCATTGAAAAACACTTTTCAAATAACCCTATATGCTTTCCAGAAATTCTACATCATTTCCGATCAACAATATGTCAACAACATATACTCATCAGAAATTCTATAGTGCTCCCACTCACTTCTTTGGAAATACAAGTTTCTCATAAACTTTGTATAAACCCAAAATCTTTGATCATCTCATCAAAGTGTATATTCCAACTCCGAGATGCCTACTCCAGTCATTAGAAGGATTTCTGGAGCTTTGCATACTTGTTAGCATCTTTTAGGATTGACAAAACCTTCTGGTTGTATCACATACAACCTTTCCTCAAGAAAATCGTTGAGGAAACAGTGTTTTGACATCCTATCTGCAAGATTTCATAAATAATGCAGGAACTGCTAATATAATTGCAACATACTCTTAGCATCGCTACGAGTGAGAAAGTCTCATCATAGTCAACTCCTTGAACTTGTCGGAAAACATCTTAGTGACAAGTCGAGCTTTCTTAATGGTGACACTTACCATCATTGTCTGTCTTCCCTTTTAAAATCCATCTGTACCCAATAGCCTTACAACCATCAAGTAGTTCTTCCAAAGTCTACACTTTGTTTTATACATGGATCCTCTCTTAGATTTTGTGGCCTCGAGCCATTTGTCGGAATTCGGGCCCACTATCGCTTCTCCACAGCTTGTAGGTTCATTGTTGTCTAGCAACATGACCTCCAAGACAGGATTACGTACCACTCTGAAGTAGTACGCATCCTTGTCGACCTACGAGGTTTGGTAGTGACTTGATCCGAAGTTCCATGATCACTATCATCAGCTTCCACTTCAATTGGTGTAGGCGCCACAGGAACAACTTCATGTTCCCTGCTACACACTAGTTGAAGTGGCGGTTCAATAACCTCATCAAGTCTCCACCATCCTCCCACTCAATTATTTCAAGAGAAACTTTTCCTCGAGAAAGGACCCGTTTCTAGAAACAATCACTTTTTCTTCCGGATCCGAAATAGGAGGTATACCCAACTGTTTTGGGTGTCCTATGAAGATGTATTTATCCGCTTTGGGTTCAAGCTTATCAGGATGAAACTTTTTTCACATCAGCGTCGCAGCCCCAAACTTTCAAGAAACGACAGCTTAGGTTTCTCTAAACCATAGTTCATACGGTGTCATCTCAACGGAATTACGTGGTGCCCTATTTAAAGTGAATGTGGTTGTCTCTAATGCCTAACCCATGAACTGTAGTGGTAATTCTTTAAGAGACATCATGGTATGCCCCATATCCAATAGGGTGCATCTATGATGTTCGGACACACCACCACACTATGGTGTTCCAGGCGGTATTAGTTGTGAAACAATTTCCACAATGTCTCAATTGTGTACCAAACTCGCAACTCGGATATTCATCTCTATGATCATATCATAGACATTTTATCCTCTTATCACGAAGATCTTCAACTTCACTGAATTACTTGAACCTTTCAATAATTCAGACTTGTGTTTCATCAAGTAAATATACTTAGCATCTACTCAAATCATGTGTAAAGTAAGAACATAACGATATCCATTGCGTGCCTTAGCACTCATTGGACTGCACACATCAAAATGTATTACTTCCAACAAGTTGCTTTCTTATTCCATCTTACTGAAAATGAAGCTTTTCAGTCATCTTGCCCATGTGGTATGATTTGCATGTCTCAAGTGATTCAAAATCAAGTGAGTCCAAACGATCCATCTGCATGACTTTCTTCATGTGTATATACCAATAGACATGGTTCGCATGTCTCAAACTTTTCAAAAAACGAGTGAGTCCAAAGATCCATCAACATGGATCTTCTTCATGCGTTTTATACCAATATGACTCAAATGGCAGTGCCACAAGTAGGTGGTACTATCATTACTATCTTATATCTTTTGGCATGAACATTTGTATCACTACGATCGAGATTCAATAAACTATTCATTTTAGGTGCAAGACCATTGAAGGTATTATTCAAATAAACAGAGTAACCCTTATTCTCCTTAAATGAATAACTGTATTGCGATAGACATAATCCAATCATGTCTATGCTCAATGCAAACACCAAATAACAACTATTTAGGTTTAACACCTGTTGTGGTGGGCGCACGGCAGATGCCAAGGGATGGCTAAAGAGAGGAGGAGGCTCGAGGGCGCTGGTGGGCTCCAGAGGCGAGGTTGGCATGCGTGGGCGCGGGAAGCCGGACATACCCAGGTTCGGGGCTCTCCGGAGAGATAACACCCCTAGTCCTGCCGAGTTTAGTTGGATGATCGATGGTACAATGTCGCTCCTGGAGCTGTATGGAGGAGGAAGGAAGCTGGCCTAGGCTTGGGCTGCTCCTTCTCTCCGGTGCTGTCGTTGGGTGGCTAGTCCTATGCTTGCTTGTGTTTCTCTTGTGTCTCATACATATGCATCTCTCCGTAGGCGTGGGTTTCTGGGGGGTTTTATAGATCAACCCACCCAGGGTTACAATGGTAATACGCCAAGTCAGTGGGTCCGTATTGTTGGTGTTTGTGATGCCGGGGTGGGTCCCGCTTGAGGGCCTGTGGTTCGCCGGGTTCCCCTAGCTGCGGGCCCAGCGTGCCTAGGGGAACTGTTCGCCGTCTTGTCAATCGTTAGGGCATGGCCGAGTGAAGTCATGTACAGTGCTCTCCGCCAGGCTGCCGCTTGCTGCCGTCTGCGGCGAAGGCGGGAGCACTGTTGCCACGCCAGCCTCGGTCAGCGGGTAGGTAAGGGGCACTGTTGCCACGCTACGGCTGACCATAGGCATGGGCGGAAGCACTGTAGTCTTGGTCATCGGTGATTTGAAGTCTCGTCCCATCGTACGGCCTGGATGGGACGGGAGCTGACCCATGGCTGGGTTGTCGTGCATGCCACGGGTGGGGTCAGCTTGTTGGGGAAGCCTTGGTGGCCTCGGGTTGGGTTGTCTTGCGCCAATTGCTGTGGCCGGGTCGACGTACCTTGCCGAGTCGAAGAGCTTGGCCGGGTTGCAGACCTTGCCGGGTCAAGCGACCCGGCCTGGCACGTGCCGGTTCGTGGGGCGCTGCGGGCCCTGCCATTTTCGAAAAGGATCCGGGTTTCGTTGCCTGCCCGGGGTTCATCCCCCCGACAGTAGTCCCCGAAGCTGTGAAGGTCCGCCGTCTTCGGATGAGTGGGCCTTCGTAGTTTCCCCCTTTAGCAAGGCGGATTCTACGAGCGCCGGGTCCGGCAACACCCACTGTGTGCCGGTTTTCTCGGAAACCGGATTGCGGGATCCTGGCTGTGGCAGGAACCGATGAGTACGTCGAATCTTGAGGCAATCCCTCGGGCTTCACACAGGCGCCACGTGGTGCCCGGAAGCCGGAGAGTCCTGACAGGCCACGCGCGTGACGGGACCGGGCGATGGGCTGGGGCCCACCGCCGCGCACCCTTGGTCCACGCGCGTGGATTTATTGCCACGTCCGGGGGTCGGTTGCTCTTCCCCGGGCAGTTACTGCGCGTGTACGTGCACACTTATTGCGGGGTAGTGGAACGGGTGCGTGCAGACGATCCCACTTCCCCAGGTTTGAACTGGGGGCTATAAATTGAGGGGGGCAAGGGGGCGGCAGACACCATTCTCGCTCGCACCCTCCTGTCCCCCTGCTCCTACTGTGCTCTTTGCCACCGATGCACAGCTGCACCCGCGGCCCCGAGAAGAGCTTCCTCCATCGTCCATCCTCTTTCTTCTTCTTCCATCCATGGCGCTGCCGTCGGGCTCCTGCATGGGCTCGACTGTCACCATCGATGACATCAACCATCTTCGAGCTTCACGGCGCCTGCCGCGGGAGACGGACGTCGGCATCCGTCTGCCGCGCGGCGTGCAGAGGCTCCGACCCGAGGGGCAGGAGCGCATCGTCTTCCTCACACATTTCGAGCGTGGTTTTGGGCTGCCGGTGAGCACCTTCTTCCGCGCGTTCTTGGAGTTCTTCGGGCTCCAGCCGCATCATCTTGGCGTCGGCGCCATCGTCCAGCTCTCCAGCTTCGTGACCCTGTGCAAGGGGTACCTGGGGGTCGAGCCGACGATCGACCTCTAGGCGCGCTTCTTCTCCTTGAAGCAGCAGGGCCCATCAGCCGGGGAGTTCGCCAACTGGGGCGCTGCCGTCATCTCGAAGCGGTCGGGAGCAGATTTCCCCAAGATCCCGCTGGAGGACTCTGCCAAGAAGTGGCAGAACTCCTTCTTCTACGTCCGCAACCACGGTGCGGACCATATCAATCTTCCTCCCTTCGCCGTCGTGCCGCCGCGGGCGAAGACGAACTGGGGCTACTCGCTCCGGCGCCCGTCGCAGGAGATCGTCAACCTCTGCGAGCGGGTGACGGTGATGAGGATGCAGGAGGGGCTCACCGGCACCAACCTCCTTGCCGCGTTCATCACTCGCCGGGTCCTTCCACTTCAGAGGCGCTCCTACCTCATCGGCGAAATGATCGGCCTTCAGGACCCCAACCGCATGGGGTTGACGCGGCTGTCTGCGGAGCAGGTCGCGCGTGGCGTGAACGACATCTCCAAGGCCAACCTTGGAGAGGACTGGCGGTTTGGCAAGGCGCCGTACAGCCAGTCGAACCCGGCACCACAGGTGAGTGTCTGGTCTTCTTACTTTGCTGTTGCGCATCTTATCATTCATCCCGACGCGACGCGGGAGATACTCTTGAATGCGATTCGGCATCCTTACGCCCGGGCTCCGTCACAGGTGGCGCCGGTGGCACCAGAGAAGCCTGCGGGCCAAGGCGGCGAAAGGTGGCCGAGTCCGACGCCGGCGCTGGGCGTCGCGCGGGTAAGTCCTGAATTCTTCTTTCTTTATTTGTCTTGAATTGTTGATCTTGTCGCGGTGAGGGCAACGCTAACACCGATTGTTGGTGTAGTGGCGTTGGGCGGGGGAGGCGGTGACGCGAGCGGAGCCGGGTCCTTGCATGGGGCAGCGACGAGCCGCCCGCATGGGAAAGATAGCATCGCACCGCGACCCCGGGCCTCGAAGCGCGCGACGGACCCGGCCGAGCCTGGGAGGCCGGCCAAGAGAAGGCGCGGCAGGAGGCCAACCGTGGTCCCGGTCTTAACGGAGTAAGCTTTATCTTCTGCATGTGTCTGGATTGTCGAGCCGGACTTGTATTCTTTTTTGGCTTATTCTGCCTTTTTCTTCAGGTCGCCAATCGCACTGGCAAGGGCGCCGGCAGAAGCCGCGACCGCTGAAGGGGTCGTGTTCCGCAGGAGCCGGTCCAACCTCGCCGACCAAGCCGAGGCGGAGGGACGGGCCGACTCGGACCTCGGCCTGGACCCGAACGACGCTGAAGCCTTGGCTTGGCGGGACAGGAACCGGGCCGAGGCGGAGCTGGAGGCGGCGTCGGTCCAGGCTTGGACCGACGCGGCGGCGGCATGGGCGCGAGCCGGCGCGGAGCCGGCCTAGCGCGAGATGCCGGAGGGCACGGTGGTGGCGGTGACGGTCTTTGAGCCATCGTCGGTGAGGGAGCGCGATCGGGGAGGCCGGCTGAGGTGGTGATCCTCGACCAGGAGGTCATGGAGGTGGAGGGCGATACCCCGCTGTGGGCTGACGTGGTCGTGCTTGCGGGGGCTAATGGTGGTGGAGGCGGTGCTGTCTCGGAAGAGGCTTCGCGGGCGGCGGTGCCAGAGGCACCGCTGATGTTGGAGGCGACTTCGCGGACGGTGGTGCTGGAGGCCACCCCGGCAGCTGGCCTGGTGGTGGCGCAGCAGGACGTCCCGGCGTTCGGACCGGAGGCGGCGACGCAGGGCGTCCCGATGTCTGGGTCCGTGTCGGAGGAGGTGTTGGCCACGTCGCGAGCGGCCAGCGGGGAGCATGCCTTGGTGCCCTGACAGGGTGGACGCCGTGCTGCCGCGCCGCAGCCCGCGTGGAGCAGGGGCACCGCTGTCTTCGGCCCTTAGACCCAAGAGGAGGCGGCGCTGGACGCCGTTAGCCGCCGTGTGCCCGGGCAGACGGATCGGCTCGAGGCCTTTGCCTAGGCCGAGGTGGAGCGGACGCACGACTTGGAGCGCGCCATTCTAGTAAGCCTTCTTTTTCTTATAATTTCTTCTTTGTGGGGGCGCGCCGGCGCACCCACTGGGTGTAGCCCCCGAGGTTCGGGTCAACTACGTAGCAGTTGGGTCAAATCTTAGGAGCGTTGGCCTTGTTCTGACTTCTTCTTTTTCAGCATATTGACGCCTTCTAGGTTGCCGCTTTCAACCGTCTCCTGGGCAAGCATCGGGAGCTCAAGGAGCAACTTGCTGCCAAGGAGGAGGAGCTTCACGTCGCCGCAGGTACCCTTGTGCTCTTTTCTAGTGGGGGCGCGCTAGCGCACCCACTAGGTGTAGCCCCCGAGATTCAGGCCAGCTGTGTAACAGTTGGCCAAATCTTAAGTCTTGTCTTTTTTTCTTCTGTTGAATCCTTCTTTGCAGCCGAGGTGTTGTCCTGGTGGACTCGTCTGCTCCGGGCCGGCCATAACTATGACCGGCTCGTTGCCGATACTGGCCATCTTGTCGTCGA
The DNA here is from genome assembly GCF_018294505.1 of Triticum aestivum. Classification (NCBI taxonomy): domain Eukaryota; kingdom Viridiplantae; phylum Streptophyta; class Magnoliopsida; order Poales; family Poaceae; genus Triticum; species Triticum aestivum. The sequence continues at coordinate 580,148,098 of NC_057795.1, forward strand.
GGCGGCACAGGCGAGGGCGGAGGCAGCCGCGGCCCGACGGTCTCTTGAGGAGGCCAACCGGCTGCATGAGCAGCTGGCGGGTCACAAGAGTCGCCTCGAGGCCGAGGTGGAGCTTCTTAAGGCGGAGGACGCCAAGGTGGTGGAGACGCAGCAAGCCCTGGTCGAGGCGGACCAGCAGCGCAGCCAGCTGGCCGACGACAAGGGCTGGCTCCAGGCCAAGGTGGATCGCCTGCGGGAGCAGGCCACCGCGGCTGAGGGGGCCCGTCAGGATGAGGCCCGCCGCCGCGAGACGGCCGAGAAGGCGGCCGAAGACAAGTACGCCGAGCTAAAGGCGGCCCTTGCTAAGGCGGCCAATCTGGAGAAGGCACTCGGGGAGCGCGACCGCGCCATGGAGCAGGAGCGGCGTGGTACGTTGCTTGAGGCGCAGCACCTGGAAGAGTCCTTCTCCAGTAAGTGTTGTTTCTTGTAGTTTGCAGGGTCGGGACCCGGCCTTTCTTCCTTGTTGTTCTTCTTCTAACTTGCTTCTTCCTTTGCAACAGGGGCCTTCCCGGAGACGCAGCGGCTGGCGGAGGAAGCAGTCCGCTATTAGCGCGACCCGACCGGCGTTGCTGGGTCTGGGACGGATCCACGGATGGCCTGGACCTTCTCGGAGATCATCGCCGCTGCTGAGGCCCGCCTGCGGGTCTTGGGAATGCAGATGGAGCGGCTGTCCCGGGCCGGCACCGCGATGACGGAGGCCTTGTGGCCGCATTCCGTCCATCCATGCAGCTTCTCGCGCCTGGCGCGTTGGTTGGAGATGGGTCCGGGCCATCTTGGTGAGTGGCGCGTTTCCGCCGCTCGTGCCGATGCTGAGATGGCGCTCCAGTTCACGCTGTCTTGGCATCCGGATCTTCAACTAGACGCACTGACGGGCCAGCGCGCCGGCTTGGAGCAGTTGCTGCAGGAGCAAGCCGCCCGGATCGCCTCCGGGCCAGCTACATCGCCGAATTCGTCTTCCACGACGAGTTCCATCCGGAGCGGATGGAAGACGGAAGGGCCGTGGATGGCGACGACTACAGCTTGCTTCTTCAGGATCCAGAGGGGAGCTCGGAGGAGACGGGCGTCTACGGCGACGCGGATGCCGAAGAGGACACTGGTGCCTCGCCGGACCCGGAGGCCACCAGGGGAGAGCCGTCGACATCGTGACGCGGCGCTAGAGATGCCTGAGACACTTTGTGTAAAAACTGTTAAGTAGCAGGTCCACCCACCCACTGGGGGTTTTAGGGTGTAATGAACTCTGGTCGTGGGCCTTTGCTTAAATATTTGTGTGTAAATGTTGTGAGTGCTTTTTTGCTCTTTGTCGTTCACTTTTTTGAACCAATTTCATATGGTTTTCCTCTCTCAAACCTCCCCCCCCCCCCCCCGCGAGTCAGACGGCCGAGGCTCCGGTCCGTGACAAGGAGTTCGATTCTTCGAGAGGGGCATGCAGGACTTGGGTCCTTAGAAGCATTGAGCGCGAGCGAAACACCCACTGGGCCGGCTGGCGGCAATCCGGCTTAGCCGGTTGGTGAGCAGCCGATCGTGCGGCTACTTATTTGATGAGTGACGCGCCGGGTTGATCGACCCGGTGGCCTTTAACTTAGTGTATGAATCGTAGAGGAGCTTTGGCCCGTTGTGCTTGCCCGCCGACAGCCAAAGCTGGATCTGTGGTTTTAGGGCGAAATGAGGGACCGCCGCGTCCCAACTTTATCAGGAATCGCCAAGTAAGGCGGCGGGGTGGCGACCGAGCCGGCCTGCCCCCGAGCCCCCGGGTCGAGCGAGTCGAGCCGGTGGCCGGGTTCAGTGGTAAAGTGATGCAGAAAAATAGGGACACAATAAATTGGTCGACAAAAGGCAGCCCCCGAGTCTCGTTTGGGGACCCCATAGTTTCAGGCGTTTACAAAAAGGCGACGATACATACACTCGTGCGGCTAACTGTAAAACGGACGGAGGAGTTCTGCGTTCCACGGCCAGGTCGTTTCTTCACCGGCGGTGTCCTTCTTGCGCTTCTTTGACTTGCGTGCGTCGATGAGGTAGTAGGTGTTGCGATCGCGCAAGGCCCTGCTCATGATGAATGGGCCCTCCCATGGAGAGGACATATTGTGCTGGCCTGCCTGCTCTTGGACGAGTCGAAGGATGACATCACCCTCGCGGAATGCGAGGGGCTTGATCTTCTTGTTGTGGTAGTGCCTCAGGCCTTGCTGGTAGATGGCCGAACGGCTGAGTACTAGAAGGCGCGCTTCCTCGAGCAGGTCGACACCATCTTCGCGTGCCTCTTTGGCTTCGGCTTTGGTGTACATCGCGACATGCGGCAAGTCGAACTCGAGTCAGTCGGGATGACGGATTCGGCTCCATAAACAAGGAAGAACGGGGTGAACCCGGTCGACCGGTTCGGCATGGTGCGTAGACTCCAGAGAACTGCCGGCAACTCGTCAAGCCAGCTGCCAGGTGAGCGGATGAGTGGTGCTATGTCTTGAGCTTGCGTTGGTTTTCCTTGAAGAGGAAAGGGTGATGCAGCACAATAGCATAAGTATTTCCCTCAGTTTGTGAGAACCAAGGTATCAATCCAGTAGGAGGCTCCTCAACAAGTCCCACGAACCTACACAAACAAACAAAGAACTCGCAACCAACGCGATAAAGGGGTTGTCAATCCCTTCACGGCCACTTGCGAAAGTGAGATCTGATAGAGATAATATGATAAAATAAATATATTTTTGGTATTTTATAATATAGATGCAGAAAATAGAGATGCAAATAAAAGTAGATTGAAAGCTTATATGATAAAGGATAGACCCAGGGGCCATAGGTTTCACTAGTGGCTTCTCTCAAGATAGCATAAGTAATACGGTGGGTGAACAAATTACTGTCGAGCAATTGATAGAAAAGCGAATAATTATGACGTTATCTAGGCATGATCATGTATATAGGCATCACATCTGTGACAAGTAGACCGACTCCTGCCTGCATCTACTACTATTACTCCACACATTGACCGCTATCCAGCATGCATCTAGAGTATTAAGTTCATAAGAACAGAGTAACGCATTAAGAAAGATGACATGATGTAGAGGGATAAACTCAAGCAATATGATATAAACCCCATCTTTTTATCCTCTATGGCAACAATAAACTACGTGTCTTGCAACCCTTTCTGTCACTGGGTAAGAACACCACAAGATTGAACCCAAAGCTAAGCACTTCTCCCATGGCAAGAAAGATCAATCTAGTAGGCCAAACCAAACCGATAATTCGAAGAGACTTGCAAAGATAACTCAATCATACATAAAAGAATTCAGAGAAGATTCAAATATTATTCATAGATAAACTTGATCAGAAACCCACAATTCACCGGATCTCGACAAACACACCGCAAAAAGAGATTACATCGAATAGATCTCCACAAGAGAGGGGGAGAACATTGTATTGAGATCCAAAAAGAGAGAAGAAGCCAACTAGTTAATAACTATGGACCCAAAGGTATGTGGTAAACTACTCACAACTCATCAGAGGGGCTATGGTGTTGATGTAGAAGCCCTCCATGGTGGATTCCCCCTCTGGCGGAACACCGGCGATGGCTCCAAGATGGGATCTCATTCATTCGATGGCTCCCTGGATGTTTTCGGGGTATGTAGGCTTATATAGGATGACGAAGTACGTCGGTGGCCGCCCGAGGGGCCCACGAGACAGGGGGCGCGCCCTATAGGGGTGGGCGCACCCCCCACTCTCGTGGAGGCCTCGGTTGCTTCTTGACTTTCACTCCAAGTTCTCTGGATCACATTCATTCCAAAAACCATGCTCCCGAAGGTTTCATTCCGTTTGGACTCCGTTTGATGTTCCTTTTCTTTGAAATACTGAAATAGGCAAAAAAACAACAATATGGGCTGGGCCTCCGGTTAGTAGGTTAGTCCCAAAAATGATATAAATGTGTAAAATAAAGCCCATAGACATCCAAAACAGCTAATATAATAGCATGGAACAATCAAAAGTTATAGATACGTTGGAGACGTATCAAGCATCCCCAAGCTTAATTCCTGCTCGTCCTCGAGTAGGTAAATGATAAAAACAGAATTTTTGATGTGGAATGCTACCTAGCATAATTCTCAATGTAATTTCTCTTTATTGTGGCATGAATGTTCAGATCCAAGTGATTCAAAATAAAAGTTCATATTGACAAAAGAAATAGCAACACTTCAAGCATACTAATAAAAGCAATCATGTCTTCTCAAAATAACATGGCTAAAGAAAGTTCATCCCTACAAAATCATATAGTTAGGCTATGCTTCATTTTCGTCACACAAAGATGTTCCCAACTTCTATTCCCCCGATGACAAGCCAAGAAATTGTTTCGTACTTAAATAATCTCAAACTTTTTCAACCTTCACGCAATACATGAGCGTGAGCCATGGATATAGCACTATGGGTGGAATAGAATAATGATTGGGGATTGTGTGGAAAAGACAAAAAAAGAGAAAGTCTCACATTGACGAGGATAATCAACGGGCTATGGAGATGCCCATCAATTGATGTCAACATGAGGAGTAGGGATTGCCATGCAACGGATGCACTAGAGCTATAAATGAATGAAAGCTCAACAAAAGAAAAACTAGTGGGTGTGCATCCAACTTGCTTGCTCACGAAGACCTAGGGCATTTGAGGAAGCCCATCGTAGGAATATACAAGCCAAGTTCTACAATGAAAAATTCCCACTAGTATATGAAAGCGACAACACATGAGACTCTCTACATGAAAACATGGTGCTACTTTGAAGCACGATATATATGAGACTAATTACATGAAGAACAAGGTGCTACTCTGAAGCACAAGTGTGGAAAAAGAGATAGTAGCATTGCCCCTTTATTTTATTTTATTTATTTTCTTTTTTTCTTTCTTTTCTTTTTTCTTTTTTTCTTTTTTTTCTTTTTTTTCTTTTGGCCTTTCTTTTTTTTGGCCTTTCCTTTTTTTCTTTTCTTTTTGGGCAATGCTCTAATAATGATGATCATCACGCTTTTATTGATTACAACACATGAATTACAACTCGAAACTAGAACAAGATATGACTCTATATGAATGCCTCCGGCGGTGTACCAGGATGGTGCAATGAATCAAGAGTGACATGTATGAAAATTATGCATGGTGGCTTTGCCACAAATACGATGTCAACTACGTGATCATGCAATGGCAATATGACAAAAGTAATGTATGTCATGATGATGATGAACGGAACGGTGGAAAGTTGCATGGCAATATATCTCGGAATGGCTATGGAAATGCCATAAATAGGTAGGTATGGTGGCTGTTTTGAGGAAGATATAAGGAGGTTTATATGTGATAGAGTGTATCATATCACGAGGTTTGGATGCACCGGCGAAGATTGCACCAACTCTCAAGGTGAGAAAGGGCAATGCACGGTACCGAAGAGGCTAGCAAAAATGGAAAGGTAAAAGTGCGTATAATCCATGGACTCAACATTAGTCAAAAGAACTCATATACTTATTGCAAAAATTTAGAAGTCATCAAAAACCAAGCACTACGCGCATGCTCCTAGGGGATAGATTGGTAGGAAAAGACCATCGCTCGTCCCCGACCGTCACTCATAAGGATGCACAAGCCAGGTACACTTCATGTTTCAAATTTGTTACACAACTTTAACCATACGTGCATGCTACGGGACTTGCAAACTTCAACTCAAGCATTCTTTAAATTCATAATCACCCAACTAGCATGACCTTAATATCACTACCTCCCTATCTCAAAACAATTATCAAGTATCAAGTTGATCATAGCATCCAATTCACTTCCTATGATAGTTTTTATTATACCCAACTTGGATGCTTATCATTCTAGGACTAATTTATAACCATAGCAAATACCATGCTGTTCTAAAATACTCTCAAAGTAATATAAGTGAAGCATGGAAAATCAACAATTTCTTCAAAATTAATCCACCACCGTGCTCTAAAAGATATAAGTGAAGCACTAGAGCAAAAACTATCTAGCTCAAAAGATATAAGTGAAGCACATAGAGTATTCTAATAAATTTCAATAAAGTAGGCTTCTCCCAAAAGGTGTGTTACAGCAAGGATGATTGTGGTAAACTAAAAAGCAAAGACTAATATAATACACGACGCTCCAAGCAAAACACATATCATGTGGCGAATAAAAATATAGCTCCAAGTAAAGTTACCAATGAACGATGACGAAAGAGGGGATGCCTTCCGGGGGCATCCCCAAGCTTAGGATTTTGGCTATTCTTGAATATCTTGGGGTGCCTTGGTCATCCCCAAGCTTAGGCTTTTGCCACCCTTTATTCCATAATCCATCAAATCTTTACCCAAAACATGAAAACATCACAACACAAAACTCAACAGGAAATCTCGTAAACTCCGTTAGTGAAAGAAAACAAAACCACCACATAAGGTACTGTAATGAACTCATAATTTATTTATATTGGTGTTAAACCTACTGTATTCCAAGTTCTCTGTGGTTCATACCCTTACATACTAGCCATAGATGCATCAAAATAAGCAAACAACACACGAAAAACAGAATCTGTCAAAAACAGAACAGTCTGTAGCAATCTGTAGCTAACGCAAACTTATGGAACTTCAAAAATCCTAAAAAAATATGAAGTCCTAAAAATTTTGTTTATTGAACAGCAGAAAAAAGAATCGATGCAAAAGCTCGTTCCTGTGATTTATTGATTTTTTTCTCGTGAGCGCAAAGTTTATGTTTTTCAGCAGAATCAAATCAACTCATATCATAGGTTATCCTATAGGTTCTACTTGGCACAAACACTAAATAAAACATGAAAACACATCTAAACATAAAGTAGAAACAAAATTTATTACTAAACAGGAACAAAAACAAGGAACATAAAGAAAATTGGGTTGCCTCCCAACTAGCGCTATCGTTTAACGCCCCTAGCTAGGCATAAAAGCGAAGATAGATCTAAGTAGTGTCATCTTTAGCACTTGATTCATAGGTAGCTCGCATGATAGATTCATAAGGTAATTTAATTTTGTTTCTTTAAAAGTGTTACATGCCTTTCTCTAATTGAAATTTGAATCTAATATTCCCTTCCTTCATATCAATAATCGCACCAATCATTCTAAGGAAAGGTCTACCAAGAATAATAGGGCAAGTAAGATTGCAATCTATATCAAGAACGATAAAATCAACGGGCACCAAATTTCTATTTGCAACAATTAAAACATCATTGATTCTTCCCATTGGCTTTTTAATGGTGGAATCCGCAAGGTGCAAATTTAAAGAGCAATCATCAAGATCATGGAAACCTAGAATATCACATAAAGTTTTTGGAATCGTGGAAACACTAGTACCCAAATCACACAAAGCAAAACACTCATAATCTTTAATTTTAATCTTTATAGTAGGTTCCCACTCATCATTAAGTTTTCTAGGTATAGAAACTTCCAAATTAAGTTTTTCATCGAAAGATTGCATTAAGGCATCAACAATATGTTTGGTAAAAGCTTTATTTTGACTATAAGCATGAGGAGAATTAACAACGGATTGCAACAAGGTAATACAACTCTCTAAAGAACAATTGTCATAATCAAAATCCTTGAAATCCGAGATAGTGGGTCCAATACTACTTAAAGTCATGACCTCTCCAATCCCACTTTTACCAAATTTAGCATCAAGACCTAAAAACTCCGAATTCTTGGGACACCTTCTAAATAAAGTTGACTCATTTACAGTCCCATTATTATCAAGATTCATATTTCAAAAAAAAGATCTAATAGGAGACACATCAATAACTTTAAGATCTTCATCGTCATTTTCATGGAATTGGGAAGAACACGCTTTTATAAAAGCAATCTTTCTTAGCACGCAATCTAGCGGTTCTTTCCTTGCACTCGTCAATGGAACTTCTCATAGATTTGAGAGACTCATTTATATCATGCTTAGGGGGAGAAGATCTAAGTATGAGAGAATCGACATCAAGCGAAAGTCTATCAACGTTCCTAGCCAAATCATCAACTTTGAGTAATTTTTCTTCAAGCAAAGCATTAAAATTCTTTTGAGAGATCATAAATTCTTTCACACTATTTTCAAAATCAGAGGGCATCTTATTAAAATTACCATAAGAATTATTGTAGGAATTTCCATAATTATTAGAGGAATTGCTAGGGAACGGTCTAGGATTAAAGTTTCCTCTATAAGCATTGTTTCCAAAATTATTCCTACCAACAAAATTTACATCCATAGATTCATTATTATTCTCAATCAAGGTAGATAAAGGCATATCATTGGGATCAATAGAAGAACTCTTAGTAGCAAATAATCGCATAAGCTCATCCATCTTTCCACTCAAAACATTAATTTCTTCTATAGCATGCACTTTTTTACTAGTAGATCGTTCGGTGTGCCATTGAGAATAATTAGCCATAATATTATCAAGAAGTTTTGTAGAATCTCCTAACATGATTTCCATAAACGTGCCTCCGGCGTCCGAATCTAAGAGATTTCTAGAAGCAAAGTTCAAACCGGCATAAAATTTTTGTATGATCATCCATAAATTCAAACCATGAGTAGGGCAATTGTGAATCATCAATTTAATTCTTTCCCAAGATTGGCCAACATGCTCATGATCAAGTTGTTTAAAATTCATAATATCGTTCCTAAGAGTGATGATCTTAGCGGGAGGAAAATACTTAGAGATAAAAGCATCTTTGCAATTGTTCCAAGAATCAATACTATTTTTAGGCAAAGAAGAAAACCAAACTTTAGCACGATCTCTAAGTGAAAATTGAAATAACTTCAATTTAACAATATAATTATCCGTATCTTTTTTCTTTTGCATATCACACAAATCAACAAAGTTGTATACATGAGTAGCGGCATCTTCACTAGGAAGGCCGGCGAATTGATCTTTCATAACAAGATTCAGCAAAGCAGTATTGATTTCACAAGACTCAACATCATTAAGAGGAGCAATCGGAGTACTAAGGAAATGATTATTGGTATTCGAGAAATCACACAATTTGGTATTATCTTGCGCCATGGCGACAAGTAATCCAACACACAAGCAAACAGAAAAAGGCAAGCGAAAGAGAGGGGAAGAAAAAGGCAAGCGGAAAAGAGAGGAGATTGGGAAAGAGAGGGCAAATAAAACGGCAAGGGTGAAGTGGGGGAGAGGAAAATGAGAGGAAAATGGCAAATAATGTAAATGCGAGGGAGATGAGTTTGTGATGGGTACTTGGTATGTCTTGACTTGAGCGAAGACCTCCCCGGCAACGGCGCTAGAAATCCTTCTTGCTATGTCTTGAGCTTGTGTTGGTTTTCCTTGAAGAGGAAAGGGTGATGCAGCACAGTAGCATAAGTATTTCCCTCAATTTTTGAGAATCAAGGTATCAATCCAGTAGGAGGCTCCTCAACAAGTCCCACGAACCTACACAAACAAACAAAGAACTCGCAACCAATGCGATAAAGGGGTTGTCAATCCCTTCACGGCCACTTGCGAAAGTGAGATCTGATAGAGATAATATGATAAGATAAATATATTTTTGGTATTTTATAATATAGATGCACAAAATAAAGATGCAAATAAAAGTAGATTGAAAGCTTATATGATCAAGGATAGATCCGGGGGCCATAGGTTTCACTAGTGGCTTCTCTCAAGATAGCATAAGTAATACGGTGGGTGAACAAATTACTATCGAGAAATTGGTAGAAAAGCGAATAATTATGACGTTATCTAGGCATGATCATGTATATAGGCATCACATCCAAAACAAGTAGACCGACTCCTGCCTGCATCTACTACTATTACTCCACACATCGACCGCTATCCAGCATGCATCTAGAGTATTAAGTTCATAAGAACAGAGTAATGCATTAAGAAAGATGACATGATGTAGAGGGATAAACTCAAGCAATATGATATAAACCCCATCTTTTTATCCTCGATGGCAACAATACAATACGTGTCTTGCAACCCTTTATGTCACTGGGTAAGAACACCGCAGATTGAACCCAAAGCTAAGCACTTCTCCCATGGCAAGAAAGATCAATCTAGTAGGCCAAACCAAACCGATAATTCGAAGAGACTTGCAAAGATAACACAATCATACATATAAGAATTCAGAGAAGATTCAAACATTATTCGTAGATAAACTTGATCATAAACCCACAATTCATCTGATCTCGACAAACACACCGCAAAAAGAGATTACATCAAATAGATCTCCACAAGAGAGGGGGAGAACATTGTATTGAGATCCAAAAAGAGAGAAGAAACCAACTAGCTAATAACTATGGACCCGAAGATCTGTGGTAAACTACTCACAATTCATCGGAGGGGCTGTGGTGTTGATGTAGAAGCCCTCGGTGGTGGATTCCCCCTCTAGCAGAACGCCAGCGACGGCTCCAAGATGGGATCTCACGGATATAGGAGGTTAGGGTGGTGGAAATATTTCTTCGATGGCTCCCTGGATGTTTTTGGGGTATGTAGGCTTATATAGGAGGAAGAAGTACGTCGGTGGCCACCCGAGGGGCCCACGAGACAGGGGGCGCGCCCTATAGGGGTGGGCGCGCCCCCCACTCTCGTGGATGCATCGGCTGCTTCTTGACTTGCACTCCAAGTTCTCTGGATTACGTTCATCCCAAAAATCACGCTCCCGAAGGTTTCATTCCGTTTGGACTCCATTTGATATTCCTTTTCTTCGAAATACTGAAATAGGCAAAAAACAGCAATACAGGCTGGGCCTCCGATTAGTAGGTTAGTCCCAAAAATGATATAAATGTGTAAAATAAAGCCCATAGACATCCAAAACAGGTAATATAATAGAATGGAACAACCAAAAATTATAGATACATGGGAGACGTATCAAGTGGCTCGACGAGTCACGGCTTGATGCCAGATAGGATGAGTCCGTTGGCCCGCTCGACCTGCCCGTTGGACTATGGATGTGCCACGGAGGCCAGGTTGAGGCAGATGTCGGAGACGGAGCAGTATTGCTCGAGCGCGCCCTTGGCGAAGTTGGTGCCGTTGTCGGTGATGATGTTGTTCGGCATGCTGTAGCGCACTGCTATGTCCTTGATGAACCAGACGGCTGTTGGGCCGTCCAGTTTCTTGATTGGTCTTGCCTCGATCCACTTGGTGAATTTGTCAACTGCCACCAACAAGTGTGTCATGACGCCTCGAGCGCACTGCTATGTCCTTGATGAACCAGACGGCTGTTGGGCCGTCCAGTTTCTTGATTGGTCTTGCCTCGATCCACTTGGTGAATTTGTCAACTGCCACCAACAAGTGTGTCATGACGCCTCGAGCGGTTTTGAAGGGTCCCAGCATGTCGAGTCCCCAGACCGCGAAGGGCCAGGCGATCGGTATGGTGCGGAGTGTTGTCGCCGGCTGGTGGCCGTGTTTTCTGAAGTGTTGGCACCCCTCGCACTTGAGAATGAGTGACTCGGCGTCTTCGGGGGCCATGGGCCAGTAGAAGCCGTGGCGGAACGCCTTGGCCACCAGGGATCGCGATGCAGCGTGGTGCCCGCACTCGCCCTGGTGAATGTCAAGGAGGATGTCGATGCCCCGATCCTGCTCGATGCAACGCTGGAACACGCCAGTGGAGCTGTGCTTGACGAGCTCGTTGTTGATGATACTGTAGGCGGACGCTCGGCGCTGCACTTGCCGAGCCTCGGTTTCGTCCATGGGGAGAACCCCGTTCTCCAGAAATTCTGATATCGGCAGGGCCCAAGATGGGGCCGCTACCACGGTGAAGACGACCACCTGGGTGGGTTCCAAGTCGGCGGCCCCTGGGCCGGGTTGAGCAGCCCCCGGGTTGGGGACGGCGACGGCCAGGTCCGGGGTGATGGTGGCCGGGTTGAGCTGAGCAGCCCCCGGGCCGGGTTCAGCAGCCCCCGGGCCGGGTTCAGCAGCCCCCGGGCCGGCTTGCAGTGCGGTCGGGTTGTCTAGGACGTGGATGGACTCGGAGTCCGGCGATGGCTTGACGGATGGCTTGCGCAGGTGCTCAAGGGAGACGCGGGACGGGATGGCTTAGCGTGATGAGGCGATCTTGGCGAGCGTGTCGGCTGCTTCGTTCTCCATGCGCGAGACGTGGAGGAACTCGCAGCCCTCGAAGGATCTGGACAGCTTCAGGACGAGGAAGCGGTAGCTTGCCATGTTGGAGTCGCGGGCGTCCCATTCGCTGGAGCATTGCTGCACCACCAGGTCCGAGTCACCGTAGCACAGGATGCGCCAGATGCCGAGTTCCTTGGCAAGTCGGAGGCCGTGCACAAGGGCTTCATATTCGGTGACATTGTTGGAGGTGGCGAAGTGGATCTGGAGCGCGTAGCGGAGCCGGTCGCCCTTCTGAGATGATAGTACGATGTCGGCCCCCAAGCCGAGTTGCATCTTGGACCCGTCGAAATGCATGCGCCAATGCGTCGAGTCGGGAGGCGGCGGCAAGTACTGGGTCTCGGTCCAGTCGACAAGGAAGTCGGCCAGGGCTTGAGACTTGATCGTGGTGCGGGATCGTAGAGGATGGTGTGGCCGGCTAGCTGGATCGCCCACTTGCCGACCCGGCCAGAGGCGTCCCGGCACCCGATGATTTCTCAGATAGGCGCCATGCTGATGACGGTGACGACGTGCTCTTGAAAGTACTGCTTCAGCTTCCTGGCGGTGAGGTACACGTCGTCGCACATCTTCTGGTAGTGTGGGTAGTTCTGCTTCGAGATGGAGAGCACCTCACTCAGGTAGTAGACCAGGCATTGGACGGCCTGGATCTTGCCCATCTCTAGTCGCTCGACCACCAGCACCGTGCTAACTGCTCGCGAGGTCGCGACTATGTAGAGCAACAGGGGCTCCTTGTCGGTCGGCGTGGCCAGGACTGGTGCGGTGGAGAGCATTCGCTTGAGGTCTTGGAAGGCCCCGTCTGCCTTGTCGTTCCATTCGAACGGGCTTGTCTTCTTCATCAGCTGGTACAGGGGTAGCGCCCTCTCGCCCAGCCGGCTCAGAAACCAGCTGACCAAGGCCAAGCACCCGGTGAACTTCTAGACGTCGCGCAGCCGAGCCGGCTTGCGCATGCGCTCGATAGCCTTGATCTTCTCCAGGTTCGCCTCGATGCCACGTTTCGAGACGAGGAAGCCGAGTAGCTTTCTGGCCGGGACGCTGAAGACGCATTTTTCTGGGTTAAGCTTGACCTTGTATTCACGGAGGATGGTGAATGTTTCCTTCAAATCGTCAAGGAGCGTGAGGTGCTGCTTGGTCTTCCCCATGATATCGTCCACGTACACTTGGATATTCTGGCCGAGTTGCGGCAGCAGGCATTTCTGCATGTAGCGTTGGAAGGTGGCGCCGGCGTTCTTCAAGCCGAACAACATGGTGATGTAGCAATACGCCCCAAAGGGCGTGATGAAGGACGTCTTCAGGGCATCGGCCGGGTTCAGCTTGATCTGGTGATAGCCGGAGTAAGCGTCCAGGAAGGACAGGAGCTCGCACCCGGCGGTCGAGTCGATGACTTGGTCGATCCGCGGGAGGGCGAACGGATCCTTGGGACAGGCCTTGTTGAGGCTGGTGTAATCGATGCACATGCGCCAGGTCTTGTTCTTCTTCAGGACAAGGACTGGATTGACCAGCCACTCGGGGTGAAACACTTCCATTATGAAGCCGGCCGCCAAAAGCTTGGCGACTTCTTCACCAATGGTTCTTCTCTTCTCTTCGGAAAATTGTCGGAGGGGTTGACGGACAGGCTTAGCATCCTTGCGGAAGTGAAGTTTGTGCTCGGCGTACTTCCTCGGGATACCGGCATGTCCTTGGGGGTCCATGAAAAGATATCCCGATTCTCACGGAGGAAGTCGACGAGCTCGCCTTCCTATTTGCTGTCGAAGCGGGCGCCTACGACAACATACTTGCTGCAGTTGGGGTCTTCCGGGTTGAGCTTCACTCACTTGGTTTCCTTGGAGGGCTTGAAGGCGGCCTCGTCGGCCGGGTCCAGGTCGGGATCGACGCAGCAGAGGCCTCGCCGTCCAGGGCGACGGTCCGGTCGAGCTAGCACCGCTCCTCGGCAATGACCACCGACTCGGCCAACTTGACGCCGTCTCGGGCGCACTCCAGGGACTTGCGGTAATCGCCGGTGATCGTGATGAGACCCTTGGGACCCGGCATCTTCATCTTCAGATATGCGTAGTGGGGAACCGCCATGAACTTGGCAAGCGTGGGTCGGCCTAGCAACGCGTGATACGCGCTGGACAGGTCCACCACCTCGAACCAGACCGGTTCGCGTCGGAAGTGGCTACTGTCACCAAACAGGACATCAAGCCGGACCAGGCCAATGGGCGAGCAGGAGAGGCCGGCCACGATGCCGTGGAAGATTGTCCGGGTCGGCTCCAGGTCCTCGGCCTTGAGGCCGAGCTTGGTCATCGTGCCGCGGTAGAGGATGTTGGTGTTGTTGCTGCCGTCGATGAGGACTCAGGAGAACTTGCATGTACGTCGCGCGATGATGGTGGTGTTGAGGACGAGGGCGTAACCACCCGGGCTCGGCATGACTGTCGGATGATCCTCCCGGGTCCAGATGATCGGGCGATCCGACCAATGCATGAACTCTGGCTTGGCTGGAACGACGGTGTTCACCTCCTGCCGAAGGAGGAGCTCGCTGCGCTTGTCATCGCCGAGGCTGGTGAAGACGACATAGGCTGCGTTCTGGTCCGGGTAGGCATCGTTCCGCATCGCGCCGCCGGCGGGAGGCAGCGGTGGAGGCGGAGGCGTCTGCCCCGCGCCTGGAGCTGGAGCCGGAGGAGGCGGGACGTCTCCCCTCATGATGCGCTTGGTGATGGCGCACAACCAAAGCGTGTGCTTGGAGGGTCTTGCGCCGCTATGATGCTTGCAGGGGGCGTCGAGCATCTCTTGAAACTCATGGCGGGTTGCCATGCCATCTTGTCGGTTTGTCGGTGCTTCGCTGCCGGGTCCGCCGCGGGCTCGGTCGCCGCGACGAGCCGGTTGTCGTGACGCTGCGCCGGCTAGTCGGCCTTGCGCTTGTTGTTCTGGTGATGCTGCTGCCGGCTGCTTTCGTCGGCCGGCTTTGGAGGAGGAACCAGCTTCGCCTTGCCGGCTTCATCTAGCGCCACCTGGATCTTCATGGCGGAGTCGGCATTGGCGTACTTGTCCGCCGTCAGCATGAGCGCGGCCATGGTGACCGGCTCGGAGTGTAGGAGCTTGTGCTTGAGGAGGGTGCCGTCTCGGCACCCGCTGACGAAGTACTGGATCGCTTGGACTTCATGGACACCCTCGCAGCTGTTCCGGAGCTCGGTCCAGCGTGCGAGGTACTCGCGTCCGGTCTCCGTCGGCCCCTGCACGCACATGGCGAGCTGGCTGGGGCGACCAGGTCGCTTGTAGGTCCCCGTGAAGTTGTGGACAAAGGCTTCCTCGAAGTCGACCCACGCGTTGATGCTACCCATCGGCAGGCTTTTCAACCATGTGCGGGCCGACCCTTGGAGCATGAGCGGTGCGTAGCACACGACGAGACGACGATTGGCACCGGTGATGCCAATGGTCGTGGTGTAGTCGGTGAGCCAGTCTTCCAGCTTCACCGTCCCGTTGTGCTTGGGGTGCCGCGGGGGAGCACGAACCATTTGGGAAAGGGCTCCTCCCGGATGCGTGGGCCGAAGCACGTCGGCCTGATAGCGCCGCTCTCCTCCACCTCCAGGGAGCAAGCGAGTTGATCGAGGCGGTGGCGCGCGTCGGCGTCGTTGATGGCGCGTGGGCCGAGTCGACTGGCGGCTAGGCCCCGAGGGGCCAGGTCGGTTGGAGCCGGACACCGGCCAAGCTGGCCGGGTCCGCAATGGGTCTCCGGGACGGGCTCTATGCCCAGGACGTCGGCGGCCGCGGTGGCCGGGTTGCGCCGAGTCCGGGTTTGGCCGGAGTGCACCTCATCGGGCGGCGAGGAAGCCGTGTGCAGGAGTTCGCCGGGTCCGCCTAGGCAGGCGGAGCCGGATCCCGCCGGCTTGGCGAGTCGGTTGAGGCGATCCTGCTGGGTATTGGTGGCGTGGAGGAGCTCGCGCATCCGCCCGATGCGCTCTTTGAGCTCCTCGCCCGTGAGTTGGTCGAGGACGACCGCTACTGCCTCCGCAGCGCGCATGTTCTTCACTGGGGTCTCGTAGATGGTCCAGACGGCGCCGAAGGCCCGGCCGATTGCTCCTCCACGGGTGCGAGCATCGGCGACCCGGCTTGGCTCAGCTGCGGCGGGCGTGAATCCGTGGGCGGTGTCATGCTCCATCTGAGCGGCCTCCAGGCGGCGCCTAGTGGTGGCCATTGTCTCGGACAGGTCCAGCATCTGCTGGCGTCTATCCTCGAGCTGGGTTTGGGCTTCGGCGACGTTGGTGGCGTCGACGTCGGTGTCGATGGGGATGCGGAGGCTCTGCATCGCGGCGCGCAGCAGGTCGGACGGCTCAGTCCGTGCCGTAGCGGCCCCGGCTTCTGCGACCCTCCTCGCCTTGCTCGACGAGGAAGAGGCGCCATCGCCGGTGACGAAAACCTCCACATGGGCGTCCATCGCCTCGGCGATGAATCCACCACCGAGGGAGAGTGGAGAGTCGGAGTAGCTGAGCACCTCGTTGGGGTACTCGTCGACCGCGAACGCATCAGAGATGCGCAGCACGGTGAAGGAGGCGGCGAGTGCGCCGATGACGTTGTCCGCCAGAGCGATGGACTCGTCGAAGTAGGAGAAGGGCCTCATCTGAAGCATGCTCCCGACCAGCTCCTCGAGCTGCCCCACGATGGGCGCCAACTGTCGTGGTGGGTGCACGGAAGATGCCATGGGATGGCTAAAGAGAGGAGGAGGCTCGAGGGCGCTGGTGGGCTCCAGAGGCGAGGTTGGCATGCGCGGGCGCGGGACGCCGGACATACCCAGGTTCGGGGCTCTCCGGAGAGATAACACCCCTAGTCCTACCGAGTTTAGTTGGATGATCGATAGTACAATGTCGCTCCTGGAGCTGTATGGAGGAGGAAGGAAGCTGGCCTAGGCTTGGGCTGCTCCTTCTCTCCGGTGCTGTCGTTGAGTGACTAGTCCTATGCTTGCTTGTGTTTCTCTTGTGTCTCATACATATGCATCTCTCCATAGGCGTGGGTTCCTGGGGGGGTTTATAGATCAACCCACCCAGGGTTACAATGGTAATACGCCGAGTCGGTGGGTCCGTATTGTCGGTGTCCGGGATACCAGGGTGGGTCCCGCTTGAGGGCCTGTGGTTCACTGGATTCCCCTAGGTGCGGGCCCCACGTGCCTAGGGGAACTGTTCGCCGTCTTGTCAATCGTCAGGGTGTGGCCGAGTCGAGTCATGTACAGTGCTCTCCGTCAGGTTGCCGCTTGCTGTCATCAGCGGCGAAGGCGGGAGCACTGCTGCCATGCCAGCCTCGGTCAGCGGGTAGGTAAGGGGCACTGTTGCCACGCTCCGGCTGACCATAGGCATGAGCGGAAGCACTGTAGTCTTGGTCATCGGTGATTTGAAGTCTCGTCCCATCGTACGGCCTGGATGGGATGGGAGCTGACCCATGGCTGGGTTGTCGTGCACGCCACGGGTGGGGTCGGCTTGTTGGGGAAGCCTTGGTAGCACCGGGTTGGGTTGTCTTGCGCCAGTTGCTGTGGCCAGGTCGACGTACCTTGCCGAGTCGAAGAGCTTGGCCGGGTTGCGGGCCTTTCCGGGTCGAGCGACCCGGCCTGGCGCGTGCCGGTTCGCGGGGCGCTGCGGGCCCCGCCGTTTTTTAAAAGGATCCGGGTTCCGTTGCCTGCCCGGGGTTCATCCCCCCGACAACACAGATCCTGATGGTAGAGGGAGCATGCAATGTTTGATCACATCAACCTTGGAAATACTTCCAACACATATCGTCACCTCGCCTTTAGCTAGTCTCCGTTTATTCCGTAGCCTTTTATTTCGAGTTACTAACACTTAGCAACCGAACCGGTATCTATTACCATGGTGCTACTAGGAGTACTAGTAAAGTACACATTAATATAATGTATATCCAATATACTTCTGTCGACCTTGTCTGCCTTCTTATCTACCAAGTATCTAGGGTAATTCTGCTCCAGTGACCGTTCCCCTTATTATAGAAGCACTTAGTCTCGGGTTTGGGTTCAACCTTGGGTTTCTTCACTAGAGCAGCAACTATTTTGTCGTTCCATGAAGTATCCCTTCTTGCCCTTGCCCTTCTTGAAACAAGTGGTTTCACTAACCATCAACAATTGATGCTCCTTCTTGATTTCTACTTTCGCGGTGTCAAACATTGCGAATAGCTCAAGGATCATCATATTTATCCCTGATATGTTATAGTTCATCACCAAGCTCTAGTAGCTTGGTGGCAGTGACTTTGGAGAAACATCACTATCTCATCCGGAAGATTAACTCCCACCCGATTCAAGTGATTGTAGTACTCAGACAATCTGAGCACATGCTCAATGATTGAGCTTTTCTCCCTTAGTTTGTAGGCCAAGAAACTCGTCAGAGGTCTCATACCTCTTGACGTGGGCACTAGCCTGAAATACCAATTTCAGCCCTTGGAACATCTCATATGTTCCGCGATGTTTCAAAATTCGTCTTCGGTGCCTCAATTCTAAACCGTTTAACATTACTAAACTATCATGTAGTCATCAAAACGTGTATGTCAGATGTTCGCAACATCCACAGACGACGTTCGAGGTTCAACACACCAAGCGGTGCATTAAGGACATAAGCCTTCTGCGCAGCATGAGGACAATCCTCAGTTTACGGACCCAGTCCGCATAATTGCTACTATCAACTTTCAACTAAATTTTCTCTAGGAACATGTCTAAAACAGTAGAACTAAAACGTGAGCTACGACAAGATTTGTAAAGACCTTTTGACTATGTTCAGGATAATTAAGTTCATCTAATGAACTCCCACTCAGATAGACATCCCTCTAGTTATCTAAGTGATACATGATCCGAGTTAACTAGGCCGTGTCCGATCATCACGTGAGACGGACTAGTCATCATCAGTGAACATCTTCATGTTGATCGTATCTACTATATGACTCATGTTCGACCTTCCAGTATCTTGTGTTCCGAGGCCATTTCTGTACATGCTAGGCTCGTCAAGTCAACCTAAGTGTTTTGCATGTGTAAATCTGGCTTACACCCTTTGTATGCAAACATTAGAATCTATCACACCCGATCATCACATGGTGCTTCAAAACAACGAACTCTCGCAACGGTGCACAGTTAGGGGGAACACTTACTTGAAATTTTAGTGGGGGGTCATCTTATTTATGCTACCGTCGTTCTAAGCAAATAAGATGTAAACATGACAAACGTCACATGCAAATCATAAAGTGACATGATATGGCCAATATCATTTTGCGCCTTTGATCTCCATCTTTGAGGCGCGGCATGATCACCTTCGTCACCGGCATGACACCATGATCTCCATCATCATGATCCCCATCATCGTGTCTCCATGAAGTTGTCTCGCCAACTATTACTTCTACTACTACGGCTAACGGTTAGCAATAAAGTAAAGTAATTACATGGCGTTGTTCAATGATACGCAGGTCATACAATAAATTAAGACAACTCCTATGGCTCCTGCCGGTTGTCATACTCATCGACATGCAAGTCGTGATTCCTATTACAAGAACATGATCAATCTCATACATCACATATCATTCATCACATTCTTTTGGTCATATCACATCACATAGCATACCCTGCAAAAACAAGTTAGACGTCCTCTAATTGTTGTTGCATGTTTTACGTGGCTGCTACGGGTTTCTAGCAAGAACGTTTCATGCCTACACAAAGCCACAACAATAATATGCCAATTTCTATTTACCCTTCATAAGGACCCTTTTCATCGAATCCGATTCGACTAAAGTGGGAGAGACTGGCACCCGCTAGCCACCTTATGCAACAAGTGCATGTCAGTCGGTGGAACCTGTCTCACGTAAGCGTACATGTAAGGTCGTCTGGGCTGCTTCATCCCACAATACTGTCGAAACAAGATAGGACTAGTAACGGTAAGCATATTGAACAAAACCAACACCCACAACTACTTGTGTTCTACTCGTGCATAGAATCTACGCAATAGACCAAAGCTCATGATGCCACTGTTGGGGAATGTAGCAGAAATTCAAAATTTTCTACGCATCACCAAGATCAATCTATGGAGATTCTAGCAACAAGAGAGAGGGGAGTGTATCTTCATACCCTTGAAGATCGTGATGCGGAAGCGTTACGAGAACGCGGTTGGAGAAGTCGTACACGCAGCGATTCAGATCACAGTCGATTCCGATCTAAGCACCGAACAACGGCGCCTCCGCGTTCAACACACGTGCATCCCGGTGATGTCTCCCGCGCCTTGATCCAGCAAGGAGGAGGGAGAGGTTCGGGAAGACAACTCCGGCAGCAACACGACAGCATGGTGGTGCTGGAGCTGTGTGGTTTCCAGCAGGGCTTCGCCAAGCACTAGGAAGGACGAGGATGTGGAGAGGTAGGGCTGCACCGAGAGAGGGAGACTCGCGTCCTTGGCAGCCCCAAAACCCCCACTATATATAGGAGGAAGAGAGGAGGGTGCGCCCCCTCTAGGGTTCCCATCCCTAGGGGGCGATAGCCCTAGATGGGATGGAGGGGTGCGGCCAAGAGGGGGAGAGAGGGGAGTGCGCCTTAGGGTGGGCCTTTAGGCCCATCTGCGCCTAGGGTTTCCCATCCCCCCTCCTAGCTGCGCCTTGGGCCTTGGTGGGAGGTGCACCAGCCCACTCTAGGGCTAGTTCCATCCCACTCTAGGCCCATGCAAGCCTCCGGGGCTGGTGGCCCCTCCCGGTGGACCCCGGAACCCTTCCGGTGGTCCCGGTACATTACCGGTGACCCCCGAAATACTTCCGGTGGCCAAAACCTCTCTTCCTATAAATTATTCTTTACCTCCGGACCATTCCAGAACTCCTCGTGACATCCGGGATCTTATGCGGGACTCCGAACAACATTCGGTAACCACATACAAACTTCCCTTATAACCCTAGTGTCATCGAACCTTAAGTGTGTAGACCCTACGAGTTTGGGAATCATGCAGACATGACCGAGACAACTCTGTCAATAACTAACAGCGGGATCTGGATACCCATGTTGGCTCCCACATGTTCCATGATGATCTCATCGGATGAACCACGATGTCGGGGATTCAAGCAATCCCGTATACAATTCCCTTTGTCAATCGGTAGGTTACTTGCCCGAGATTCGATCATCGGTATCCCAATACATCATTCAATCTCGTTACCGGCAAGTCACTTTACTCGTTGCATAATGCATGATCCCGTGACTAACTACTTAGTCACATTGAGCTCATTATGATGATGCATTACCGAGTGGGCCCAGAGATACCTCTCCATCATACAGAGTGACAAATCCCAGTCTCGATTCATGCCAACCCAACAAATACTTTCGGAGATACCTGTAGTGCACCTTTATAGTCACCCAGTTACGTTGTGACGTTTGGTACACCCAAAGCACTCCTACGGTATCAAGGAGTTACACAATCTCATGGTCTAAGGAAATGATACTTGACATTAGAAAAGCTTCAGCAAACGAACTACACGATCTTGTGCTATGCTTAGGATTGGGTCTTGTCCATCACATCATTCTCCTAATGATGTGATCCCGTTATCA
This sequence comes from Triticum aestivum, assembly GCF_018294505.1. Taxonomy (NCBI): domain Eukaryota; kingdom Viridiplantae; phylum Streptophyta; class Magnoliopsida; order Poales; family Poaceae; genus Triticum; species Triticum aestivum. The sequence goes on from NC_057795.1 coordinate 580,169,745, forward strand.
ATGACATCCAATGTCCATGGTCAGGAAACCATGACCATCTGTTGATCAACGAGCTAGTCAACTAGAGGCTCACTAGGGACATGTTGTGGTCTATGTATTCACACATGTATTGCGGTTTTCGGTCAATACAATTATAGCATGAACAATAGACAATTATCATGAACAAGGAAATCAATAATAACCAATTTATTATTGCCTCTAGGGCATATTTCCAACAGCATGTGCTCGCTCCCACACTGTACGGTTGAAATGATGCGCTTCCCACGGCTCAGGAAGCTTGCACTGGTGGTGGTTGGTATATCGGAGTGCGCCTTGCACAACATTATCGTCGGTGGCTGTCCTGTCATGGAAAGCTTGCTGCTTAACTCATTTTTGGCGTCCGTTGTCTCCGGATCAGCATTTGTACTATCCCAGCCCCAGTGGAACTCGTCATCGAGGATGCCCCTTTGCTTGAAAGGTTGCTGCTCCATCTTGACTTGCATGGGCCAACTAAAATCTCGGTTATCTCCGCGCCTAATCTGGAGACATTGGGCTGCATTTCTGAATTTTGCGACTCCAAAATCATGTTTGGCTCAACAGTTATTCAGGTAACTATGCATGTTGTACTTCTTGCCTTTTCGACAAGGCTTGTTCATTTCCTGCATTTGTTACATATCACTTACACATATTTATGTCTACTGTGCTAATGTTGTGTTCGATGCTTGATAAAGGGATTGTACATTAGTAGCCTGACAACTGTGGTACATTGATAATGTCAAGATCTTAGCTATCAACATGTATATTTATGATTTGGGTATGGTTATTGACTTGATGAGATGCTTTCCTTGCTTGGAGAAATTGTATATCAAGGTGACATTCCTCATTTATAGAGCCCATAGCGTACTAGTGGTCACGGTTCACCTGTTCTATTGATCTACCAGTTGTTTTCATGTGGTTAATTTTTTATTTTCCATGCCAATTTTCAGAGAGCTCAATCAGGAAAACCAAATTTGTGGTGTCAGAAATATCAGAGTCTTCTTAGATCTCTTTGTTGGGGAACGTAGAAATTTCAAAAAAAAAAAAAATCCTACGCACACGCAAGATCATGGTGATGCATAGCAACGAGCGGGGAAGAGTGTGTCCACGTACCCTCGTGGACCGAAAGCAGAAGCATTAGCACAACGCGGTTGATGTAGTCGTACGTCTTCATGATCCGACCGATCCAAGTACCGAACGTACGGCATCTCCGAGTTCAGCACACGTTCAGCTCGATGACGTCCCGCGAACTCCGATCTAGCAAAGCTTCACGGGAGAGTTTCGTCAACAGACGGCGTGGTGACGGTGATGATGTTGCTACCGATGCAGGGCTTTGCCTAAGCACCGCTATGATATTATCAAGGTGGAATATGGTGGAGGGGGGCACCGCACATGGATGGAATAGATCAATAGATCAACTTGTGTGTCATGGTGTGCCCCTAGCCTCAATATATAAAGGAGGAGAGGAGCGGAGGGGCCGGCCCTCTCTATGGTGCAGCCTGGGGAGTCCTACTCCCACCGGGAGTAGGATTCCCCCCCCCCTTCCATGTAGTAGGAGTAGGAGTAAGGGAAAGAGAAAAGAGAAGAGAAGGAAGGAGGGGGCGCAGCCCCTCCCCCTAGTCCAATTCGGACTAGGCATTGGGGGGCGCGCGGCCTGCCTCTCTCTCTTTCCCTTAGAGCATCTCCAACAGGCGCCCAACACGCCGCGCTGTAAAAACAGATTTGGCGCGCGCCCATCGCCTGGTTTGGCGCGGCGCGCAGCGTTTGCTCCAGCAGCCGCGCTGAAAAGCCGCACGCGCGTGCAGCTCCAGCAGGCGCAGTAAAATGCAGCGCCTGCGCTCATTCTATAATATTTTTTTAATTAAAATTGCATAGATAAAAAAAGCGATACATAGATATTTTACATCGGTGCAACTACTACGGCATAGATGATAGATAGTTCAACATACATAGATAGATAGATAGAAATTACTACGGCATACATAGATAGAAAACTACTCTAAGTCGCTGCCATCACCATCGTCATCCTCGTCGGTGTCGTCCGAGGTTGAGAGCCAGACGTCGTCCCAACGTTCATCGTCCAAGGTGAAGAACGACCTCCCACCTGCGGAGACGATGTCGCACTGCTCGTTCGCCACTGCCTTCCGCTGACGCCGGTCCGCCCGCTCCGAGCGGCGCCTTGCCGTCCTCTCCGCCCAGTAGGCATGCTCGGCGTCGACGTCCTCTGGGTGGCAACGGCGCCACTCCGCCATGGCTCGCTCATCCTCCTCGGCGACGAGGAGACGGCGCTGCCGCCGAGCGTGGTCGGCACGGTCCATGTCCGTGATCAGCCACGGCGGAGGGGCGAGGCGCTGCGTCTCCTCGCGCGTGAAGACGTCCCGGAAATTCATCTGGGATCGGGGCCTGTCCAAGCGCCACGCCGCAGCGTCGTACGCGCGGGCCGCCTCGCGCGCGCTCCGGAACGTCCCGAGGCCGAGCCGGATGTCGCCGGCCCGTATCTCGGCGGAGTACCAGCCGTTGGGGCGCTCGCGGACGCCGCGAAAGCCCGAAGCACCCCGGCGGCCCGGCGGCATGGTGGCGCGGTGGTGGCGCAGAAAGCGGCGACGCGGCGAAGCGGTGGAGTGCGAAGCGGCGAGATTGCGAGGAGAAGGGCGCGTGGCTGTTCTGTGTGCGTGGCGAAGCGCGGGACTTTATAGGCGCGCGCGAAGCAGCGCGCCATATCTAGCGCGCCTCGTGCCGCTTTCTACCGCGCGCGCGCAAACGCTTCCCGCGCGCGCTAACTTCCCGCCACCGCTGGAGCGCGCAGAACCAACCGGCGCGCGCGAAAAACTGATTTTACCGCGCGGGCGCGCGTTTTGCCACGCCTGTTGGAGATGCTCTTAAAGCCCAATAAGGCCCATATACTCCCCGGCGAATTCCCGTAACTTTTCGATACTCCTATAAATACCCGAATCACTCGGAACCTTTCCGATGTCCGAATATGGTCGTCCAATATATCGATCTTTATATCTCGACCATTTCGAGACTTCTCGTCATGTCCCCGATCTCATCCGGGACTCCAAACTACCTTCGGTATATCAAAACACATAACTCATAATATAAATCATCACCGAATGTTAAGCGTGCGGACCCTACGGGTTCGAGAACTATGTAGACATGACCGAGACACGTCTCCGGTCAATAACCAATAGCGGAACCTGGATGCTCATATTGGCTCCTACATATTCTACGAAGATCTTTATCGGTCAAACCGCATAACAACATACGTTGTTCCCTTTGTCATCGGTATGTTACTTGCCCGAGATTCGATCGTCGGTATCTCAATACCTAGTTCAATCTCATTACTGGCAAGTCTCTTTACTCATTTCGTAATGCATCATCCCGCAACTAACTCATTAGTCACATTGCTTGCAAGGCTTATAGTGATGTGCATTACCGAGAGGGCCCAGAGATACATCTCCGACAATCGGAGTGACAAATTCTAATCTCAAAATACGCCAACTCAACAAGTACCTTCGGGGACACCTGTAGAGCACCTTTATCATCACTCAGTTACGTTGTGACGTTTGGTAGCACACAAAGTGTTCCTTCGGTAAACGGGAGTTGCATAATCTCATAGTCATAGGAACATGTATAAGTCATGAAGAAAGCAATAGCAACATACTAAACGATCAAGTGCTAAGCTAACGGAATGGGTCAAGTCAATCACATCATTCTCTAATGATGTGATCCCGTTAATCAAATGACAACTCATGTCTATGGCTAGGAAACTTAACCATCTTTGATTCAACGAGCTAATCAAGTAGAGGCATACTAGTGACACTTTGTTTGTCTATGTATTCACACATGTACTAAGTTTCCGGTTAATACAATTCTAGCATGAATAGTAAACATTTATCATGAAATAAGGAAATAAATAATAACTTTATTATTGCCTCTAGGGCATATTTCCTTCACTCTTGACATCCGTTTGAAGACAATAGCGTGATGGGATTATATCGGGGCATCAAAACACAAGTTAGCTTTGCCCAATTCTTTGTGCTGAACGCGAGAGTCCTAGAATCTCTTAAACTGGAGGTTGAATCTTGTGATTACAATGATTAATTTTTTGTTGAGCAACATAGGATGCTTCAGATGGAGAAGAGGGCTTCTAGAGGTGCTCAGCTTTGTTTCAAAAAATATTGCCGGCACGCTGCTTCGAGTATAGTTCATCTCACTGACTTGGATTCGACTGATCCCTTCACATGTGAATGTTGAAAAGTGGGGTTGGTCCCTTTCATTTTCTTGCATGTCTCATTTTGTGTGCTTGTAGTAAGAAACGCTTGTATTATACCATACCTTTATGATATCTAGACAAGTGATTTCATGGAGCCATGCACAATCCCACTGAAAATAAATTCAGGGCTGTTTTGAACGAAGAAGCTTCTGGCGGTTCTGTTTTTGATTCTCCAGTGGAGCCTCACTGAAAATTTGCATGCGTCTGAACTCCATGATTTGACTGATGCTTAGTGCACAAAGCCTGAAGAAACAAGTTGGCTTTCTGAGAAGAGAGTCATGCTACCGAGATTGTATTTTGAAACCGACCGTGCGAGTGGCAGGCATAGGGCAAATGTTCCCCTAGTTTATGGTAACATTAGTTGGTCTGGACGAATGAATACTGATGTACACCTGTAATTTCTGTGCTGAATCACGCTGTCAGCTACTAGTGTTCGTTCTTTGCACCTTGTGGCTGAAGCTGCGGGAAGGAATGTTCAGGTAACAATTGAAGCTGAAGATTCAGATCCTCCAGCTTGTTCTACAAGAAGGTGCAATTATCATATTTCAGCTATCAATATTGCAGGTTCTGGTGATGCAAGCCACGAGATCCACCACTTGATAGGTAGCAATTGTACCAAAAACTTGCCACCAATCTTTACCCAAATAATGTGAGATCTTCTTGCATTGGCTATTCTAATTCTAATTCTACCAAAAACTTTGCCACCAACCAATCTCTAAGCAGAAAGTGCCCGGTCAACCTGTGAGTGAAGGACACTTGCTATTCAAACACTGGCCATGAATTCTGCCAGGGCCAATTCCAGGCCTGATGGCATCAAGCGACAGGGCTGGTCTTGATCACCTCAAGGTACGCAAAAAATGAACATTGACGCCTCTTTTTCTGAGTGATTCAGATAAAGGATCCACTGACACTGGTGCAGCGATCCGCGACGCAGCGGAACACTGATCCAGGTAGTGCGTGACGCTGGTTCTGCTTAAGCACTTGCTTTGCAACAAGGACTTGTCTTTGCGCAAGGCCTGGGATGTTCGAACATGATGATCAATTCTGACTCTACCATGTCGTAGAGGCAACGATGAGCGGTATGTGGCCTTCATCAGCAGCAGCAGCCATCTACCTCAATTGTTTTGACACCATGAAAGATATGAGATCTTACAATTTTGTGCGCAGTTAGAAGACACGAACATGTTTGCTGCCAATTTTTAATCTTTATTCTTTTCAATTTTTCATACTTTGTTGAGTTTGTGAATATTCGTGACTTGTTGAACTAATTGTTTTGTATATGCTCGAGCCATGGTATCTCTAAGCGGGTAAATTATTCATACCCCTCATCGAGGATTGCATATTTGAACTATACTCAAAAGGTATGCTTGCCTTGGTTAATTAGTTTCATGAATAAGGCCCCGTTCGGAGTCACTCCAGCTCCTAAAAATACGAGAAGTTGCAAAGCATCCGTTTCCCAGCTTCGTGCTTTTTAACTCCAGCTCCGGAAACGGAGTGGTGGAGTGGCGGGTGGCTGAACAGGGCCTAAGAGCATCTCCAGCCGTTGGCCCCCCAGGAGGGGCTAAAAATCGCCCCCTGGGGGCGCACCGGCGCTAACCCGTGCGCTGGGGGCGTGATGCCCCCCAGTCGCGGCGCCCATGTTATTTTGAAAATTTTAAACACGGCACAAACACGACGCAAATTCATTACAAACTTCGGCGAGTTCGTTCAAAGTTAAACATATTTTACAAAAAAAAACTACTAGGCGCCGCCACTCGCCGTCTCCATCGCCCCTCCTCGCCGTCTGCCCAGTCGCTCCCTGCCGCCCGCTGCCCGCCCTCGCAGTTCTACATGCCGAGGAGGCTGCAGAACCGCGTGTAGTCGACACCGCCGCCGCTGCCGTCGTCGTCGTCGTCGTCTCCGCCGCCGCCGTCCCTGCTGCATCCCTCCCCCGGTTGGCGCGGCGGGTTGGACGGTCCGGGGGCTGATACGTCTCCAACGTATCTATAATTTATGAAGCATTCATGCTATTTTATTATCTGTTTTGAATGATTATGGGCTTTATTATACACTTTTATATTACTTTTGGGACTTACCTATTAACCGGAGGCCCAGCCCATATTGCTGTTTTATTGCCTGTTTCAGTATTTCGAAGAAAAGGAATATCAAACGGAGTCCAAACGGAATGAAAACTTCGGCATCGTGATTATTTGGAAGAATATCATCCTGGAGGCTTGGAAATCAAGTCAGAAGATCCTCAGGAGCCCAGGAGATAGGGGGGCACCCCCCCCCCCCCTACAGGGCGTGGCCCCCTGTCTCGTGGACCCCTCGAGCACTTCCCGACCGACTTCTTTCGTCTATATAAACCTACGTACCCTAAAACCATCGAATATCAAGATAGATCGGGAGTTCCACTGCCGCAAGCCTCTGTAGCCACCAAAAACCTCTCGGGAGCCCTTCCCGGCACCCTGCCGGAGGGGGGATCCTTCACCGGTGGCCATCTTCATCATCCCGGCGTTCTCCATGACGAGGAGGGAGTAGTTCACCCTCGGGGCTGAGGGTATGTACTAGTAGCTATGTGTTTGATCTCTCTCTCTCTCGTGTTCTCTCTCGTGTTCCCTCTATGGCACGATCTTGATGTGTCCCGAGCTTTGCTATTGTAGTTGGATCTTATGATGTTTCTCCCCCTCTACTCTCTTGTGATGAATTGAGTTTTCCCCTTTGAAGTTATCTTATCGGATTGAGTCTCTTTATGAGAACACTTGATGTATGTCTTGCCGTGCTTATCTGTGGTGACAATGGGATATCATGTGCCTCTTGATGTATGTTTTGCTGACAACTTGCGGGTTCCGCACATGAACCTATGCATAGGGGTTGGACACGTTCTTGACTCTCCGGTAGAAACTTTGGGACACTCTTTGAAGTACTTTGTGTTGGTTGAATAGATGAATCTGAGATTGTGTGATGCATATCGTATAATCATGCCCACGGATACTTGAGGTGACAATGGAGTATCTAGGTGACATTAGGGTTTTGGTTGATTTGTGTTTTAAGGTGTTATTCTAGTACGAACTCTTGAATAGATTGATCCGAAAGAATAACTTTGAGGTGGTTTCATACCCTACCATAATCTCTTTGTTTGTTCTCCGCTATTAGTGTCTTTGGAGTGACTCTTTGTTGCATGTTGAGAGATTGTTATATGATCTATCTATGTTATTATTGTTGAGAGAACTTGCACTAGTGAAAGTATGAACCCTAGGCCTTGTTTCCTACCATTGCAATACCGTTTACGCTCACTTTTATCATTAGTTACCTTGCTGTTTTTATAACTTTAGATTACAAATACCTTTATCTACCATCCATATTGCACTTGTATCACCATCTCTTCGTCGAACTAGTGCACCTATACAATTTACCATTGTATTGGATGTGTTGGGGACACAAGAGACTCTTTGTTATTTGGTTGCAGGGTTGCTTGAAATAGACCATCTTCATCCTACGCCTCCTACGGATTGATAAACCTTAGGTCATCCACTTGAGGGAAATTTGCTACTATCCTACAAACATGTGCACTTGTAGGCCCAACAACGTCTACAAGAAGAAGGTTGTGTAGTGGACATCAAGCTCTTTTCTGACGCCGTTGCCGGGGAGGTTAGTGCTTGAAGGTATATCTTTAGATCTTGCAATCAAGTCTTTTAATTTCTTGTTTTATCACTAGTTTAGTTTATAAAAGCAAACTACAAAAAAATGGAATTGAGTTTGTCTCATACGCTTCATCTTTTTAATATCTTTCGTGAGTTGATGGAAAGGAAAATTGTGCTCAAGTGCTAGAAGAAGAATGCATTAGAATGCTTGATACTAAATCTTTGAATGATGAGCATGATTGCAATGTTGTTAGTATGAACTCCTTGAATACCCATAGTATTAATGATGATTGCTCTAGTCATGATGAAAATATCTCTTATGAGCATGTCAACTTTTGTGGAGTGCATGTTTGCATGAACACGCCTAATAGAGAAGATATTTATTGCAAGAGGCATAAGCATTTAGTAGAAACTAAATGGTTGCAAGAAATTCTAGATGTGAGTGCTAAAAATTTAAAATTCCTTTGCCGTATTTGTGAACTTTGCAATGAACGTGGTCATTTACATCTCCAATGCAAATTGTTTCATGATCGAATCGTGTCCAAAAATCGTGATGATTTGATCTTCCTTGCACATTACAATGAACTTAGTTTACTTTTGGGTTATGAAGAATTGAAACGTTTACTTAAGGATCTTCCAGAATTTGCCCATAAGAAATTCCTTGATATTGATCTAGAAAAGATTTATATGTTTTGTGCGGAGAATTGCATTGAAAATCCTTATATTGCCAATTACCTAAAGAAAATAAAGCAAATAGAAGATGATGAGAATACTAATGAAAGGGAAGAGACTTCCCAATATCCTCCTATTATTTCTTATGATGAATCAGGCAACGAGGAGGAGCTTTCTATTCAACCAATTTCGTCAATAAGGAGCTCAAAAAGGAAGGTTGAACCCACACATAATGTGAAGAAGAAAAAGAAAAGAAGGAGCAACAAAGGTAAAAAGGCATCCCTCCCAAATGATGTTGTTCCTACTACTCATTGTGATGATGATAATTGCTTTACTATTGGTGTTATCCATATTTTTAATGATGAGAGTGATTATGCTTATGATATGAAAGGGCCCAAGCATGGGGAAGCTATGTTTGATGAGGATGAAATATTTGAGAATATATTTGCTGAAATTAATGTTTGTCCCAAGCTTGGGGATGCTATGTTTAATGAAGATGATATTTTTAGCATCCCAAGTTTTGATATGCAAAGTTGTTATGATGATAGCATGCCTTGTACCTATGATGATTATATTGATGAAAGTGGGTTTGGAAGAGTGTCAACTTTAGAAAGTAGTGATCCCACTATTTTGGAGTATGTTGAATCTTATAATATTGATGAAAGTGGATTTGGAAGAGTGTCAACTTTATTTAGTGATGATTCCACTATCTTGGGAGAGGTTTCAATTGATTATGATGAGAACGAAGTTGCTACTTGTGATGATTATTGTGATGAAACTTATGCTATAAAAAGTGGTGATGATTATATTTATAAAACTTGTCATGATTATGATTACCCTTTTTCTGAACATTACTCTTTTAATGTGGAAACAATTTTTAGTATTCAAGTCTTTTATGATACTCTCACTATTCCGAATGAGAAGAAATTTGCTCATGTGGAGAGTAGTAAATTTTCTATGCTAGTAGATCACGAAAAGAATGCTTTAGGTGCTGGTTATATTATTGAATTCATTTATGATGCTACTGAAAATTATTATTAGGGAGGAAGTTATGCTTGTAGGAATTACAATAATGTCAAGTTTCCTCTCTATGTGTTGAAAATCTTGA